>NC_139656.1:1337500-1392500 GCF_951799395.1 Argentina silus | reverse complement strand
AAGATTGCTACAATATTCATTCTAATCATTGGATTCTTTAAATTTCTAATAATGTTGCCAAAACACCCAAGATCACCTTTCTATCCAAACAAAACAAAAAGATGTCACCCATAGTCAAGCATAAGATTGACTTTGCCAGAGTTGTCACACACCATATATTTTTGTTCTTCACACAAAACAAAAAGCACTACACAAATACAGTGGATAGGGATGCAACATGTAGTGAGTTTTCGATGACTTCCGTTCTACACATTGACAGAACATACTTGATTTTTCGACAACAATTAGTTCCCATACCGGGAGTCGATCCCGGGTCGCCTGGGTGAAAACAAGGAATCCTAACCGCTAGACCATATGGGAAGACACCGTAGGTTCCAGAGCCTAAGATCTGAGTGCCATTTTAAAGGCGCTGCGTATTCTAGGCCATGTGGCATGGGAGAAACAAATGTATTCATGAAATATTTGATCAATGGCTCTTTTGTCACGCTTCATTCATTGCATTGCCTTGTATTGAGAAGCACAACTCTGCTCTTTTTCGGACGGAGAGAGCGCGGCCGGCTGTCAGAGCCTCACGAAATCGGTGGAAGAGGGCGTGACTCCTCTGTGTTTTAGTTGGGGGGTTTTGTACTGCTGAAACTAAACAACACCGAGCCAGCCAGGAGTCAAACCTAGAATCTTCTGATCCGTAGTCAGACGCGTTATCCATTGCGCCACTGGCCCACTCTCCCTCTACTAGCAGGGCATGATGAGATCCTCAGAGTAGGGGGATAAATAGTCTGGAATTCAGCCTCTGGTGTGTGTGTAAACCGAATGGCATAGGAAATCACTCCAGATCATTGGAATAGAAGTACCACTTTGGTTTTAGCTTGCTTCAAAAGGATAGTGCCTTCATTCTGAAGCTGCCGTGACCCGGATTCGAACCGGGGTTGCTGCGGCCACAACGCAGAGTACTAACCACTATACGATCACGGCATGTTACCACTGGTATCCCACGCCGGACGGTGTGTGTCCTGTGCTCCACTCGATCAAACCATTTTGGCAAGAAGCAGTTGAAATGATCCGTATTGGATTACAATTGTGCACTTGCATCGTGGTTGGAATAATAGAGATTGGATTATTTCCTTTGCATCGCTGTGAGTTTTGGATTCCACTCACCGGATCAGAGCCGAAAGTTTATGAACGCGGACGCGCGTCTCCTCTTCCCCTGGTGAGATCTATTTTTGTTTGCAAACATTTTTCCACGAACTTCCTTTCCCGGCCGTCTTTTCTTTTACAATGAACTATGATTTAAAAGATAGGCTATTTGTGAGGAATTTAGCTAAACGAACTAAATATGAACTAAAACATACACTCCAAAAGAGACATAAGGTTCTTGGACATTGAAAGAGTTTAAGAGTTTATTGTTTGGGTTGTGTATGTCTGGAAATATCATCATTTGTGCTGTTTGGTTATTTTACTCTTTGTTCAAACCATGCCATTTGTGTTGAAAGTATTTCTTCGGGGTTCATGAAAATATATATTGTTTACATTTGGACAAATCACAGACTTCCTTCCCTTTTTTCTTCTCTTTCTTTTTTGCTATACGTCCTCTTCGAGTAGATGACGGGTGATTGTAAAAGAAAGATGAAAATAAAAAAGATTGCTACAATATTCATTCTAATCATTGGATTCTTTAAATTTCTAATAATGTTGCCAAAACACCCAAGATCACCTTTCTATCCAAACAAAACAAAAAGATGTCACCCATAGTCAAGCATAAGATTGACTTTGCCAGAGTTGTCACACACCATATATTTTTGTTCTTCACACAAAACAAAAAGCACTACACAAATACAGTGGATAGGGATGCAACATGTAGTGAGTTTTCGATGACTTCCGTTCTACACATTGACAGAACATACTTGATTTTTCGACAACAATTAGTTCCCATACCGGGAGTCGATCCCGGGTCGCCTGGGTGAAAACAAGGAATCCTAACCGCTAGACCATATGGGAAGACACCGTAGGTTCCAGAGCCTAAGATCTGAGTGCCATTTTAAAGGCGCTGCGTATTCTAGGCCATGTGGCATGGGAGAAACAAATGTATTCATGAAATATTTGATCAATGGCTCTTTTGTCACGCTTCATTCATTGCATTGCCTTGTATTGAGAAGCACAACTCTGCTCTTTTTCGGACGGAGAGAGCGCGGCCGGCTGTCAGAGCCTCACGAAATCGGTGGAAGAGGGCGTGACTCCTCTGTGTTTTAGTTGGGGGGTTTTGTACTGCTGAAACTAAACAACACCGAGCCAGCCAGGAGTCAAACCTAGAATCTTCTGATCCGTAGTCAGACGCGTTATCCATTGCGCCACTGGCCCACTCTCCCTCTACTAGCAGGGCATGATGAGATCCTCAGAGTAGGGGGATAAATAGTCTGGAATTCAGCCTCTGGTGTGTGTGTAAACCGAATGGCATAGGAAATCACTCCAGATCATTGGAATAGAAGTACCACTTTGGTTTTAGCTTGCTTCAAAAGGATAGTGCCTTCATTCTGAAGCTGCCGTGACCCGGATTCGAACCGGGGTTGCTGCGGCCACAACGCAGAGTACTAACCACTATACGATCACGGCATGTTACCACTGGTATCCCACGCCGGACGGTGTGTGTCCTGTGCTCCACTCGATCAAACCATTTTGGCAAGAAGCAGTTGAAATGATCCGTATTGGATTACAATTGTGCACTTGCATCGTGGTTGGAATAATAGAGATTGGATTATTTCCTTTGCATCGCTGTGAGTTTTGGATTCCACTCACCGGATCAGAGCCGAAAGTTTATGAACGCGGACGCGCGTCTCCTCTTCCCCTGGTGAGATCTATTTTTGTTTGCAAACATTTTTCCACGAACTTCCTTTCCCGGCCGTCTTTTCTTTTACAATGAACTATGATTTAAAAGATAGGCTATTTGTGAGGAATTTAGCTAAACGAACTAAATATGAACTAAAACATACACTCCAAAAGAGACATAAGGTTCTTGGACATTGAAAGAGTTTAAGAGTTTATTGTTTGGGTTGTGTATGTCTGGAAATATCATCATTTGTGCTGTTTGGTTATTTTACTCTTTGTTCAAACCATGCCATTTGTGTTGAAAGTATTTCTTCGGGGTTCATGAAAATATATATTGTTTACATTTGGACAAATCACAGACTTCCTTCCCTTTTTTCTTCTCTTTCTTTTTTGCTATACGTCCTCTTCGAGTAGATGACGGGTGATTGTAAAAGAAAGATGAAAATATAAACGATTGCTACAATATTCATTCTAATCATTGGATTCTTTAAATTTCTAATAATGTTGCCAAAACACCCAAGATCACCTTTCTATCCAAACAAAACAAAAAGATGTCACCCATAGTCAAGCATAAGATTGACTTTGCCAGAGTGGTCACACACCATATATTTTTGTTCTTCACACAAAACAAAAAGCACTACACAAATACAGTGGATAGGGATGCAACATGTAGTGAGTTTTCGATGACTTCCGTTCTACACATTGACAGAACATACTTGATTTTTCGACAACAATTAGTTCCCATACCGGGAGTCGAACCCGGGCCGCCTGGGTGAAAACCAGGAATCCTAACCGCTAGACCATATGGGAAGACACCGTATGTTCTAGAGCCTAAGATCTGAGTGCCATTTTAAAGGCGCTGCGTATTCTAGGCCATATGGCATGGGAGAAACAAATGTATTCATGAAATATTTGATTAATGGCTCTTTTGTCACGCTTCATTCATTGCATTGCCTTGTATTGAGAAGCACAACTCTGCTCTTTTTCGGACGGAGAGAGCGCGGCCGGCTGTCAGAGCCTCACGAAATCGGTGGAAGAGGGCGTGACTCCTCTGTGTTTTAGTTGGGGGGTTTTGTACTGCTGAAACTAAACAACACCGAGCCAGCCAGGAGTCGAACCTAGAATCTTCTGATCCGTAGTCAGACGCTTTATCCATTGCGCCACTGGCCCACTCTCCCTCTACTAGCAGGGCATGATGAGATCCTCAGAGTAGGGGGATAAATAGTCTGGAATTCAGCCTCTGGTGTGTGTGTGTGTGTGTGTGTAAACCGAATGGCATAGGAAATCACTCCAGATCATTGGAATAGAAGTACCACTTTGGTTTTAGCTTGCTTCAAAAGGATAGTGCCTTCATTCTGAAGCTGCCGTGACCCGGATTCGAACCGGGGTTGCTGCGGCCACAACGCAGAGTACTAACCACTATACGATCACGGCATGTTACCACTGGTATCCCACGCCGGACGGTGTGTGTCCTGTGCTCCACTCGATCAAACCATTTTGGCAAGAAGCAGTTGAAATGATCCGTATTGGATTACAATTGTGCACTTGCATCGTGGTTGGAATAATAGAGATTGGATTATTTCCTTTGCATCGCTGTGAGTTTTGGATTCCACTCACCGGATCAGAGCCGAAAGTTTATGAACGCGGACGCGCGTCTCCTCTTCCCCTGGTTAGATCGATTTTTGTTTGCAAACATTTTGCCACGATCTTCCTTTCCCGGCCGTCTTTTCTTTTACAATGAACTATGATTTAAAAGATAGGCTATTTGTGAGGAATTTAGCTAAACGAACTAAATATGAACTAAAACATACACTCCAAAAGAGACATAAGGTTCTTGGACATTGAAAGAGTTTAAGAGTTTATTGTTTGGGTTGTGTATGTCTGGAAATATCATCATTTGTGCTGTTTGGTTATTTTACTCTTTGTTCAAACCATACCATTTGTGTTGAAAGTATTTCTTCGGGGTTCATGAAAATATATATTGTTTACATTTGGACAAATCACAGACTTCCTTCCCTTTTTTCTTCTCTTTTTTTTTTGCTATACGTCCTCTTCGAGTAGATGACGGGTGATTGTAAAAGAAAGATGAAAATAAAAAAGATTGCTACAATATTCATTCTAATCATTGGATTCTTTAAATTTCTAATAATGTTGCCAAAACACCCAAGATCACCTTTCTATCCAAACAAAACAAAAAGATGTCACCCATAGTCAAGCATAAGATTGACTTTGCCAGAGTTGTCACACACCATATATTTTTGTTCTTCACACAAAACAAAAAGCACTACACAAATACAGTGGATAGGGATGCAACATGTAGTGAGTTTTCGATGACTTCCGTTCTACACATTGACAGAACATACTTGATTTTTCGACAACAATTAGTTCCCATACCGGGAGTCGATCCCGGGTCGCCTGGGTGAAAACAAGGAATCCTAACCGCTAGACCATATGGGAAGACACCGTAGGTTCCAGAGCCTAAGATCTGAGTGCCATTTTAAAGGCGCTGCGTATTCTAGGCCATGTGGCATGGGAGAAACAAATGTATTCATGAAATATTTGATCAATGGCTCTTTTGTCACGCTTCATTCATTGCATTGCCTTGTATTGAGAAGCACAACTCTGCTCTTTTTCGGACGGAGAGAGCGCGGCCGGCTGTCAGAGCCTCACGAAATCGGTGGAAGAGGGCGTGACTCCTCTGTGTTTTAGTTGGGGGGTTTTGTACTGCTGAAACTAAACAACACCGAGCCAGCCAGGAGTCAAACCTAGAATCTTCTGATCCGTAGTCAGACGCGTTATCCATTGCGCCACTGGCCCACTCTCCCTCTACTAGCAGGGCATGATGAGATCCTCAGAGTAGGGGGATAAATAGTCTGGAATTCAGCCTCTGGTGTGTGTGTAAACCGAATGGCATAGGAAATCACTCCAGATCATTGGAATAGAAGTACCACTTTGGTTTTAGCTTGCTTCAAAAGGATAGTGCCTTCATTCTGAAGCTGCCGTGACCCGGATTCGAACCGGGGTTGCTGCGGCCACAACGCAGAGTACTAACCACTATACGATCACGGCATGTTACCACTGGTATCCCACGCCGGACGGTGTGTGTCCTGTGCTCCACTCGATCAAACCATTTTGGCAAGAAGCAGTTGAAATGATCCGTATTGGATTACAATTGTGCACTTGCATCGTGGTTGGAATAATAGAGATTGGATTATTTCCTTTGCATCGCTGTGAGTTTTGGATTCCACTCACCGGATCAGAGCCGAAAGTTTATGAACGCGGACGCGCGTCTCCTCTTCCCTTGGTTAGATCGATTTTTGTTTGCAAACATTTTGCCACGATCTTCCTTTCCCGGCCGTCTTTTCTTTTACAATGAACTATGATTTAAAAGATAGGCTATTTGTGAGGAATTTAGCTAAACGAACTAAATATGAACTAAAACATACACTCCAAAAGAGACATAAGGTTCTTGGACATTGAAAGAGTTTAAGAGTTTATTGTTTGGGTTGTGTATGTCTGGAAATATCATCATTTGTGCTGTTTGGTTATTTTACTCTTTGTTCAAACCATACCATTTGTGCTGAAAGTATTTCTTCGGGGTTCATGAAAATATATATTGTTTACATTTGGACAAATCACAGACTTCCTTCCCTTTTTTCTTCTCTTTTTTTTTTGCTATACGTCCTCTTCGAGTAGATGACGGGTGATTGTAAAAGAAAGATGAAAATAAAAACGATTGCTACAATATTCATTCTAATCATTGGATTCTTTACATTTCTAATAATGTTGCCAAAACACCCAAGATCACCTTTATATCCAAACAAAACAAAAAGATGTCACCCATAGTCAAGCATAAGATTGACTTTGCCAGAGTGGTCACACACAATATATGTTTGTTCTTCACACAAAACAAAAAGCACTACACAAATACAGTGGATAGGGATGCAACATGTAGTGAGTTTTCGATGACTTCCGTTCTACACATTGAAAGAACATACTTGATTTTTCGACAACAATTAGTTCCCATACCGGGAGTCGAACCCGGGTCGCCTGGGTGAAAACAAGGAATCCTAACCGCTAGACCATATGGGAAGACACCGTAGGTTCTAGAGCCTAAGATCTGAGTGCCATTTTAAAGGCGCTGCGTATTCTAGGCCATGTGGCATGGGAGAAACAAATGTATTCATGAAATATTTGATCAATGGCTCTTTTGTCACGCTTCATTCATTGCATTGCCTTGTATTGAGAAGCACAACTCTGCTCTTTTTCGGACGGAGAGAGCGCGGCCGGCTGTCAGAGCCTCACGAAATCGGTGGAAGAGGGCGTGACTCCTCTGTGTTTTAGTTGGGGGGTTTTGTACTGCTGAAACTAAACAACACCGAGCCAGCCAGGAGTCGAACCTAGAATCTTCTGATCCGTAGTCAGACGCGTTATCCATTGCGCCACTGGCCCACTCTCCCTCTACTAGCAGGGCATGATGAGATCCTCAGAGTAGGGGGATAAATAGTCTGGAATTCAGCCTCTGGTGTGTGTGTGTGTGTGTGTGTAAACCGAATGGCATAGGAAATCACTCCAGATCATTGGAATAGAAGTACCACTTTGGTTTTAGCTTGCTTCAAAAGGATAGTGCCTTCATTCTGAAGCTGCCATGACCCGGATTCGAACCGGGGTTGCTGCGGCCACAACGCAGAGTACTAACCACTATACGATCACGGCATGTTACCACTGGTATCCCACGCCGGACGGTGTGTGTCCTGTGCTCCACAAAATTAAACCATTTTGGCAAGAAGCAGTTGAAATGATCCGTATTGGATTACAATTGTGCACTTGCATCGTGGTTGGAATAATAGAGATTGGATTATTTCCTTTGCATCGCTGTGAGTTTTGGATTCCACTCACCGGATCAGAGCCGAAAGTTTATGAACGCGGACGCGCGTCTCCTCTTCCCCTGGTTAGATCGATTTTTGTTTGCAAACATTTTGCCACGATCTTCCTTTCCCGGCCGTCTTTTCTTTTACAATGAACTATGATTTAAAAGATAGGCTATTTGTGAGGAATTTAGCTAAACGAACTAAATATGAACTAAAACATACACTCCAAAAGAGACATAAGGTTCTTGGACATTGAAAGAGTTTAAGAGTTTATTGTTTGGGTTGTGTATGTCTGGAAATATCATCATTTGTGCTGTTTGGTTATTTTACTCTTTGTTCAAACCATACCATTTGTGTTGAAAGTATTTCTTCGGGGTTCATGAAAATATATATTGTTTACATTTGGACAAATCACAGACTTCCTTCCCTTTTTTCTTCTCTTTTTTTTTTGCTATACGTCCTCTTCGAGTAGATGACGGGTGATTGTAAAAGAAAGATGAAAATAAAAACGATTGCTACAATAATCATTCTAATCATTGGATTCTTTACATTTCTAATAATGTTGCCAAAACACCCAAGATCACCTTTATATCCAAACAAAACAAAAAGATGTCACCCATAGTCAAGCATAAGATTGACTTTGCCAGAGTGGTCACACACCATTTATTTTTGTTCTTCACACAAAACAAAAAGCACTACACAAATACAGTGGATAGGGATGCAACATGTAGTGAGTTTTCGATGACTTCCGTTCTACACATTGACAGAACAGACTTGATTTTTCGACAACAATTAGTTCCCATACCGGGAGTCGAACCCGGGCCGCCTGGGTGAAAACAAGGAATCCTAACCGCTAGACCATATGGGAAGACACCGTAGGTTCTAGAGCCTAAGATCTGAGTGCCATTTTAAAGGCGCTGCGTATTCTAGGCCATGTGGCATGGGAGAAACAAATGTATTCATGAAATATTTGATCAATGGCTCTTTTGTCACGCTTCATTCATTGCATTGCCTTGTATTGAGAAGCACAACTCTGCTCTTTTTCGGACGGAGAGAGCGCGGCCGGCTGTCAGAGCCTCACGAAATCGGTGGAAGAGGGCGTGACTCCTCTGTGTTTTAGTTGGGGGGTTTTGTACTGCTGAAACTAAACAACACCGAGCCAGCCATGAGTCGAACCTAGAATCTTCTGATCCGTAGTCAGACGCGTTATCCATTGCGCCACTGGCCCACTCTCCCTCTACTAGCAGGGCATGATGAGATCCTCAGAGTAGGGGGATAAATAGTCTGGAATTCAGACTCTGGTGTGTGTGTGTAAACCGAATGGCATAGGAAATCACTCCAGATCATTGGAATAGAAGTACCACTTTGGTTTTAGCTTGCTTCAAAAGGATAGAGCCTTCATTCTGAAGCTGCCGTGACCCGGATTCGAACCGGGGTTGCTGCGGCCACAACGCAGAGTACTAACCACTATACGATCACGGCATGTTACCACTGGTATCCCACGCCGGACGGTGTGTGTCCTGTGCTCCACTCGATCAAACCATTTTGGCAAGAAGCAGTTGAAATGATCCGTATTGGATTACAATTGTGCACTTGCATCGTGGTTGGAATAATAGAGATTGGATTATTTCCTTTGCATCGCTGTGAGTTTTGGATTCCACTCACCGGATCAGAGCCGAAAGTTTATGAACGCGAACGCGCGTCTCCTCTTCCCCTGGTGAGATCGATTTTTGTTTGCAAACATTTTGCCACGATCTTCCTTTGCCGGCCGTCTTTTCTTTTACAATGAACTATGATTTAAAAGACAGGCTATTTGTGAGGAATTTAGCTAAACGAACTAAATATGAACTAAAAAATACACTCCAAAAGAGACATAAGGTTCTTGGACATTGAAAGAGTTTAAGAGTTTATTGTTTGGGTTGTGTATGTCTGGAAATATAATCATTTGTGCTGTTTGGTTATTTTACTCTTTGTTCAAACCATACCATTTGTGTTGAAAGTATTTCTTCGGAGTTCATGAAAATATATATTGTTTACATTTGGACAAATCACAGACTTCCTTCCCTTTTTTCTTCTCTTTTTTTTTTGCTATACGTCCTCTTCGAGTAGATGACGGGTGATTGTAAAAGAAAGATGAAAATAAAAACGATTGCTACAATATTCATTCTAATCATTGGATTCTTTAAATTTCTAATAATGTTGCCAAAACACCCAAGATCACCTTTATATCCAAACAAAACAAAAAGATGTCACCCATAGTCAAGCATAAGATTGACTTTGCCAGAGTGGTCACACACCATTTATTTTTGTTCTTCACACAAAACAAAAAGCACTACACAAATACAGTGGATAGGGATGCAACATGTAGTGAGTTTTCGATGACTTCCGTTCTACACATTGACAGAACAGACTTGATTTTTCGACAACAATTAGTTCCCATACCGGGAGTCGAACCCGGGCCGCCTGGGTGAAAACAAGGAATCCTAACCGCTAGACCATATGGGAAGACACCGTAGGTTCTAGAGCCTAAGATCTGAGTGCCATTTTAAAGGCGCTGCGTATTCTAGGCCATGTGGCATGGGAGAAACAAATGTATTCATGAAATATTTGATCAATGGCTCTTTTGTCACGCTTCATTCATTGCATTGCCTTGTATTGAGAAGCACAACTCTGCTCTTTTTCGGACGGAGAGAGCGCGGCCGGCTGTCAGAGCCTCACGAAATCGGTGGAAGAGGGCGTGACTCCTCTGTGTTTTAGTTGGGGGGTTTTGTACTGCTGAAACTAAACAACACCGAGCCAGCCAGGAGTCGAACCTAGAATCTTCTGATCCGTAGTCAGACGCGTTATCCATTGCGCCACTGGCCCACTCTCCCTCTACTAGCAGGGCATGATGAGATCCTCAGAGTAGGGGGATAAATAGTCTGGAATTCAGACTCTGGTGTGTGTGTGTAAACCGAATGGCATAGGAAATCACTCCAGATCATTGGAATAGAAGTACCACTTTGGTTTTAGCTTGCTTCAAAAGGATAGAGCCTTCATTCTGAAGCTGCCGTGACCCGGATTCGAACCGGGGTTGCTGCGGCCACAACGCAGAGTACTAACCACTATACGATCACGGCATGTTACCACTGGTATCCCACGCCGGACGGTGTGTGTCCTGTGCTCCACTCGATCAAACCATTTTGGCAAGAAGCAGTTGAAATGATCCGTATTGGATTACAATTGTGCACTTGCATCGTGGTTGGAATAATAGAGATTGGATTATTTCCTTTGCATCGCTGTGAGTTTTGGATTCCACTCACCGAATCAGAGCCGAAAGTTTATGAACGCGAACGCGCGTCTCCTCTTCCCCTGGTGAGATCGATTTTTGTTTGCAAACATTTTGCCACGATCTTCCTTTGCCGGCCGTCTTTTCTTTTACAGTGAACTATGATTTAAAAGACAGGCTATTTGTGAGGAATTTAGCTAAACGAACTAAATATGAACTAAAAAATACACTCCAAAAGAGACATAAGGTTCTTGGACATTGAAAGAGTTTAAGAGTTTATTGTTTGGGTTGTGTATGTCTGGAAATATAATCATTTGTGCTGTTTGGTTTTTTTACTCTTTGTTCAAACCATACCATTTGTGTTGAAAGTATTTCTTCGGAGTTCATGAAAATATATATTGTTTACATTTGGACAAATCACAGACTTCCTTCCCTTTTTTCTTCTCTTTTTTTTTTTGCTATACATCCTCTTCGAGTAGATGACGGGTGATTGTAAAAGAAAGATGAAAATAAAAACGATTGCTACAATATTCATTCTAATCATTGGATTCTTTAAATTTCTAATAATGTTGCCAAAACACCCAAGATCACCTTTATATCCAAACAAAACAAAAAGATGTCACCCATAGTCAAGCATAAGATTGACTTTGCCAGAGTGGTCACACACCATTTATTTTTGTTCTTCACACAAAACAAAAAGCACTACACAAATACAGTGGATAGGGATGCAACATGTAGTGAGTTTTCGATGACTTCCGTTCTACACATTGACAGAACAGACTTGATTTTTCGACAACAATTAGTTCCCATACCGGGAGTCGAACCCGGGCCGCCTGGGTGAAAACAAGGAATCCTAACCGCTAGACCATATGGGAAGACACCGTAGGTTCTAGAGCCTAAGATCTGAGTGCCATTTTAAAGGCGCTGCGTATTCTAGGCCATGTGGCATGGGAGAAACAAATGTATTCATGAAATATTTGATCAATGGCTCTTTTGTCACGCTTCATTCATTGCATTGCCTTGTATTGAGAAGCACAACTCTGCTCTTTTTCGGACGGAGAGAGCGCGGCCGGCTGTCAGAGCCTCACGAAATCGGTGGAAGAGGGCGTGACTCCTCTGTGTTTTAGTTGGGGGGTTTTGTACTGCTGAAACTAAACAACACCGAGCCAGCCAGGAGTCGAACCTAGAATCTTCTGATCCGTAGTCAGACGCGTTATCCATTGCGCCACTGGCCCACTCTCCCTCTACTAGCAGGGCATGATGAGATCCTCAGAGTAGGGGGATAAATAGTCTGGAATTCAGACTCTGGTGTGTGTGTGTAAACCGAATGGCATAGGAAATCACTCCAGATCATTGGAATAGAAGTACCACTTTGGTTTTAGCTTGCTTCAAAAGGATAGAGCCTTCATTCTGAAGCTGCCGTGACCCGGATTCGAACCGGGGTTGCTGCGGCCACAACGCAGAGTACTAACCACTATACGATCACGGCATGTTACCACTGGTATCCCACGCCGGACGGTGTGTGTCCTGTGCTCCACTCGATCAAACCATTTTGGCAAGAAGCAGTTGAAATGATCCGTATTGGATTACAATTGTGCACTTGCATCGTGGTTGGAATAATAGAGATTGGATTATTTCCTTTGCATCGCTGTGAGTTTTGGATTCCACTCACCGGATCAGAGCCGAAAGTTTATGAACGCGAACGCGCGTCTCCTCTTCCCCTGGTGAGATCGATTTTTGTTTGCAAACATTTTGCCACGATCTTCCTTTGCCGGCCGTCTTTTCTTTTACAGTGAACTATGATTTAAAAGACAGGCTATTTGTGAGGAATTTAGCTAAACGAACTAAATATGAACTAAAAAATACACTCCAAAAGAGACATAAGGTTCTTGGACATTGAAAGAGTTTAAGAGTTTATTGTTTGGGTTGTGTATGTCTGGAAATATAATCATTTGTGCTGTTTGGTTTTTTTACTCTTTGTTCAAACCATACCATTTGTGTTGAAAGTATTTCTTCGGAGTTCATGAAAATATATATTGTTTACATTTGGACAAATCACAGACTTCCTTCCCTTTTTTCTTCTCTTTTTTTTTTTGCTATACATCCTCTTCGAGTAGATGACGGGTGATTGTAAAAGAAAGATGAAAATAAAAACGATTGCTACAATATTCATTCTAATCATTGGATTCTTTAAATTTCTAATAATGTTGCCAAAACACCCAAGATCACCTTTATATCCAAACAAAACAAAAAGATGTCACCCATAGTCAAGCATAAGATTGACTTTGCCAGAGTGGTCACACACCATTTATTTTTGTTCTTCACACAAAACAAAAAGCACTACACAAATACAGTGGATAGGGATGCAACATGTAGTGAGTTTTCGATGACTTCCGTTCTACACATTGACAGAACAGACTTGATTTTTCGACAACAATTAGTTCCCATACCGGGAGTCGAACCCGGGCCGCCTGGGTGAAAACAAGGAATCCTAACCGCTAGACCATATGGGAAGACACCGTAGGTTCTAGAGCCTAAGATCTGAGTGCCATTTTAAAGGCGCTGCGTATTCTAGGCCATGTGGCATGGGAGAAACAAATGTATTCATGAAATATTTGATCAATGGCTCTTTTGTCACGCTTCATTCATTGCATTGCCTTGTATTGAGAAGCACAACTCTGCTCTTTTTCGGACAGAGAGAGCGCGGCCGGCTGTCAGAGCCTCACGAAATCGGTGGAAGAGGGCGTGACTCCTCTGTGTTTTAGTTGGGGGGTTTTGTACTGCTGAAACTAAACAACACCTAGCCAGCCAGGAGTCGAACCTAGAATCTTCTGATCCGTAGTCAGAAGCGTTATCCATTGCGCCACTGGCCCACCCTCCCTCTACTAGCAGGGCATGATGAGATCCTCAGAGTAGGGGGATAAATAGTCTGGAATTCAGACTCTGGTGTGTGTGTGTAAAGCGAATGGCATAGGAAATCACTCCAGATCATTGGAATAGAAGTACCACTTTGGTTTTAGCTTGCTTCAAAAGGATAGAGCCTTCATTCTGAAGCTGCCGTGACCCGGATTCGAACCGGGGTTGCTGCGGCCACAACGCAGAGTACTAACCACTATACGATCACGGCATGTTACCACTGGTATCCCACGCCGGACGGTGTGTGTCCTGTGCTCCACTCGATCAAACCATTTTGGCAAGAAGCAGTTGAAATGATCCGTATTGGATTACAATTGTGCACTTGCATCGTGGTTGGAATAATAGAGATTGGATTATTTCCTTTGCATCGCTGTGAGTTTTGGATTCCACTCACCGGATCAGAGCCGAAAGTTTATGAACGCGAACGCGCGTCTCCTCTTCCCCTGGTGAGATCGATTTTTGTTTGCAAACATTTTGCCACGATCTTCCTTTGCCGGCCGTCTTTTCTTTTACAATGAACTATGATTTAAAAGACAGGCTATTTGTGAGGAATTTAGCTAAACGAACTAAATATGAACTAAAAAATACACTCCAAAAGAGACATAAGGTTCTTGGACATTGAAAGAGTTTAAGAGTTTATTGTTTGGGTTGTGTATGTCTGGAAATATAATCATTTGTGCTGTTTGGTTATTTTACTCTTTGTTCAAACCATACCATTTGTGTTGAAAGTATTTCTTCGGAGTTCATGAAAATATATATTGTTTACATTTGGACAAATCACAGACTTCCTTCCCTTTTTTCTTCTCTTTTTTTTTTGCTATACGTCCTCTTCGAATAGATGACGGGTGATTGTAAAAGAAAGATGAAAATAAAAACGATTGCTACAATATTCATTCTAATCATTGGATTCTTTAAATTTCTAATAATGTTGCCAAAACACCCAAGATCACCTTTATATCCAAACAAAACAAAAAGATGTCACCCATAGTCAAGCATAAGATTGACTTTGCCAGAGTGGTCACACACCATTTATTTTTGTTCTTCACACAAAACAAAAAGCACTACACAAATACAGTGGATAGGGATGCAACATGTAGTGAGTTTTCGATGACTTCCGTTCTACACATTGACAGAACAGACTTGATTTTTCGACAACAATTAGTTCCCATACCGGGAGTCGAACCCGGGCCGCCTGGGTGAAAACAAGGAATCCTAACCGCTAGACCATATGGGAAGACACCGTAGGTTCTAGAGCCTAAGATCTGAGTGCCATTTTAAAGGCGCTGCGTATTCTAGGCCATGTGGCATGGGAGAAACAAATGTATTCATGAAATATTTGATCAATGGCTCTTTTGTCACGCTTCATTCATTGCATTGCCTTGTATTGAGAAGCACAACTCTGCTCTTTTTCGGACGGAGAGAGCGCGGCCGGCTGTCAGAGCCTCACGAAATCGGTGGAAGAGGGCGTGACTCCTCTGTGTTTTAGTTGGGGGGTTTTGTAACTGCTGAAACTAAACAGCACCGAGCCAGCCAGGAGTCGAACCTAGAATCTTCTGATCCGTAGTCAGACGCGTTATCCATTGCGCCACTGGCCCACTCTCCCTCTACTAGCAGGGCATGATGAGATCCTCAGAGTAGGGGGATAAATAGTCTGGAATTCAGACTCTGGTGTGTGTGTGTAAACCGAATGGCATAGGAAATCACTCCAGATCATTGGAATAGAAGTACCACTTTGGTTTTAGCTTGCTTCAAAAGGATAGAGCCTTCATTCTGAAGCTGCCGTGACCCGGATTCGAACCGGATTTGCTGCGGCCACAACGCAGAGTACTAACCACTATACGATCACGGCATGTTACCACTGGTATCCCACGCCGGACGGTGTGTGTCCTGTGCTCCACTCGATCAAACCATTTTGGCAAGAAGCAGTTGAAATGATCCGTATTGGATTACAATTGTGCACTTGCATCGTGGTTGGAATAATAGAGATTGGATTATTTCCTTTGCATCGCTGTGAGTTTTGGATTCCACTCACCGGATCAGAGCCGAAAGTTTATGAACGCGGACGCGCGTCTCCTCTTCCCCTGGTTAGATCGATTTTTGTTTGCAAACATTTTGCCACGATCTTCCTTTCCCGGCCGTCTTTTCTTTTACAATGAACTATGATTTAAAAGATAGGCTATTTGTGAGGAATTTAGCTAAACGAACTAAATATGAACTAAAACATACACTCCAAAAGAGACATAAGGTTCTTGGACATTGAAAGAGTTTAAGAGTTTATTGTTTGGGTTGTGTATGTCTGGAAATATCATCATTTGTGCTGTTTGGTTATTTTACTCTTTGTTCAAACCATACCATTTGTGTTGAAAGTATTTCTTCGGGGTTCATGAAAATATATATTGTTTACATTTGGACAAATCACAGACTTCCTTCCCTTTTTTCTTCTCTTTTTTTTTTGCTATACGTCCTCTTCGAGTAGATGACGGGTGATTGTAAAAGAAAGATGAAAATAAAAACGATTGCTACAATAATCATTCTAATCATTGGATTCTTTACATTTCTAATAATGTTGCCAAAACACCCAAGATCACCTTTATATCCAAACAAAACAAAAAGATGTCACCCATAGTCAAGCATAAGATTGACTTTGCCAGAGTGGTCACACACCATTTATTTTTGTTCTTCACACAAAACAAAAAGCACTACACAAATACAGTGGATAGGGATGCAACATGTAGTGAGTTTTCGATGACTTCCGTTCTACACATTGACAGAACAGACTTGATTTTTCGACAACAATTAGTTCCCATACCGGGAGTCGAACCCGGGCCGCCTGGGTGAAAACAAGGAATCCTAACCGCTAGACCATATGGGAAGACACCGTAGGTTCTAGAGCCTAAGATCTGAGTGCCATTTTAAAGGCGCTGCGTATTCTAGGCCATGTGGCATGGGAGAAACAAATGTATTCATGAAATATTTGATCAATGGCTCTTTTGTCACGCTTCATTCATTGCATTGCCTTGTATTGAGAAGCACAACTCTGCTCTTTTTCGGACGGAGAGAGCGCGGCCGGCTGTCAGAGCCTCACGAAATCGGTGGAAGAGGGCGTGACTCCTCTGTGTTTTAGTTGGGGGGTTTTGTACTGCTGAAACTAAACAACACCGAGCCAGCCAGGAGTCGAACCTAGAATCTTCTGATCCGTAGTCAGACGCGTTATCCATTGCGCCACTGGCCCACTCTCCCTCTACTAGCAGGGCATGATGAGATCCTCAGAGTAGGGGGATAAATAGTCTGGAATTCAGACTCTGGTGTGTGTGTGTAAACCGAATGGCATAGGAAATCACTCCAGATCATTGGAATAGAAGTACCACTTTGGTTTTAGCTTGCTTCAAAAGGATAGAGCCTTCATTCGGAAGCTGCCGTGACCCGGATTCGAACCGGGGTTGCTGCGGCCACAACGCAGAGTACTAACCACTATACGATCACGGCATGTTACCACTGGTATCCCACGCCGGACGGTGTGTGTCCTGTGCTCCACTCGATCAAACCATTTTGGCAAGAAGCAGTTGAAATGATCCGTATTGGATTACAATTGTGCACTTGCATCGTGGTTGGAATAATAGAGATTGGATTATTTCCTTTGCATCGCTGTGAGTTTTGGATTCCACTCACCGGATCAGAGCCGAAAGTTTATGAACGCGAACGCGCGTCTCCTCTTCCCCTGGTGAGATCGATTTTTGTTTGCAAACATTTTGCCACGATCTTCCTTTGCCGGCCGTCTTTTCTTTTACAATGAACTATGATTTAAAAGACAGGCTATTTGTGAGGAATTTAGCTAAACGAACTAAATATGAACTAAAAAATACACTCCAAAAGAGACATAAGGTTCTTGGACATTGAAAGAGTTTAAGAGTTTATTGTTTGGGTTGTGTATGTCTGGAAATATCATCATTTGTGCTGTTTGGTTATTTTACTCTTTGTTCAAACCATACCATTTGTGTTGAAAGTATTTCTTCGGGGTTCATGAAAATATATATTGTTTACATTTGGACAAATCACAGACTTCCTTCCCTTTTTTCTTCTCTTTTTTTTTTGCTATACGTCCTCTTCGAGTAGATGACGGGTGATTGTAAAAGAAAGATGAAAATAAAAAAGATTGCTACAATATTCATTCTAATCATTGGATTCTTTAAATTTCTAATAATGTTGCCAAAACACCCAAGATCACCTTTCTATCCAAACAAAACAAAAAGATGTCACCCATAGTCAAGCATAAGATTGACTTTGCCAGAGTTGTCACACACCATATATTTTTGTTCTTCACACAAAACAAAAAGCACTACACAAATACAGTGGATAGGGATGCAACATGTAGTGAGTTTTCGATGACTTCCGTTCTACACATTGAAAGAACATACTTGATTTTTCGACAACAATTAGTTCCCATACCGGGAGTCGAACCCGGGTCGCCTGGGTGAAAACAAGGAATCCTAACCGCTAGACCATATGGGAAGACACCGTAGGTTCCAGAGCCTAAGATCTGAGTGCCATTTTAAAGGCGCTGCGTATTCTAGGCCATGTGGCATGGGAGAAACAAATGTATTCATGAAATATTTGATCAATGGCTCTTTTGTCACGCTTCATTCATTGCATTGCCTTGTATTGAGAAGCACAACTCTGCTCTTTTTCGGACGGAGAGAGCGCGGCCGGCTGTCAGAGCCTCACGAAATCGGTGGAAGAGGGCGTGACTCCTCTGTGTTTTAGTTGGGGGGTTTTGTACTGCTGAAACTAAACAACACCGAGCCAGCCAGGAGTCAAACCTAGAATCTTCTGATCCGTAGTCAGACGCGTTATCCATTGCGCCACTGGCCCACTCTCCCTCTACTAGCAGGGCATGATGAGATCCTCAGAGTAGGGGGATAAATAGTCTGGAATTCAGCCTCTGGTGTGTGTGTAAACCGAATGGCATAGGAAATCACTCCAGATCATTGGAATAGAAGTACCACTTTGGTTTTAGCTTGCTTCAAAAGGATAGTGCCTTCATTCTGAAGCTGCCGTGACCCGGATTCGAACCGGGGTTGCTGCGGCCACAACGCAGAGTACTAACCACTATACGATCACGGCATGTTACCACTGGTATCCCACGCCGGACGGTGTGTGTCCTGTGCTCCACTCGATCAAACCATTTTGGCAAGAAGCAGTTGAAATGATCCGTATTGGATTACAATTGTGCACTTGCATCGTGGTTGGAATAATAGAGATTGGATTATTTCCTTTGCATCGCTGTGAGTTTTGGATTCCACTCACCGGATCAGAGCCGAAAGTTTATGAACGCGGACGCGCGTCTCCTCTTCCCTTGGTTAGATCGATTTTTGTTTGCAAACATTTTGCCACGATCTTCCTTTCCCGGCCGTCTTTTCTTTTACAATGAACTATGATTTAAAAGATAGGCTATTTGTGAGGAATTTAGCTAAACGAACTAAATATGAACTAAAACATACACTCCAAAAGAGACATAAGGTTCTTGGACATTGAAAGAGTTTAAGAGTTTATTGTTTGGGTTGTGTATGTCTGGAAATATCATCATTTGTGCTGTTTGGTTATTTTACTCTTTGTTCAAACCATACCATTTGTGTTGAAAGTATTTCTTCGGGGTTCATGAAAATATATATTGTTTACATTTGGACAAATCACAGACTTCCTTCCCTTTTTTCTTCTCTTTTTTTTTTGCTATACGTCCTCTTCGAGTAGATGACGGGTGATTGTAAAAGAAAGATGAAAATAAAAACGATTGCTACAATAATCATTCTAATCATTGGATTCTTTACATTTCTAATAATGTTGCCAAAACACCCAAGATCACCTTTATATCCAAACAAAACAAAAAGATGTCACCCATAGTCAAGCATAAGATTGACTTTGCCAGAGTGGTCACACACCATTTATTTTTGTTCTTCACACAAAACAAAAAGCACTACACAAATACAGTGGATAGGGATGCAACATGTAGTGAGTTTTCGATGACTTCCGTTCTACACATTGACAGAACAGACTTGATTTTTCGACAACAATTAGTTCCCATACCGGGAGTCGAACCCGGGCCGCCTGGGTGAAAACAAGGAATCCTAACCGCTAGACCATATGGGAAGACACCGTAGGTTCTAGAGCCTAAGATCTGAGTGCCATTTTAAAGGCGCTGCGTATTCTAGGCCATGTGGCATGGGAGAAACAAATGTATTCATGAAATATTTGATCAATGGCTCTTTTGTCACGCTTCATTCATTGCATTGCCTTGTATTGAGAAGCACAACTCTGCTCTTTTTCGGACGGAGAGAGCGCGGCCGGCTGTCAGAGCCTCACGAAATCGGTGGAAGAGGGCGTGACTCCTCTGTGTTTTAGTTGGGGGGTTTTGTACTGCTGAAACTAAACAACACCGAGCCAGCCAGGAGTCGAACCTAGAATCTTCTGATCCGTAGTCAGACGCGTTATCCATTGCGCCACTGGCCCACTCTCCCTCTACTAGCAGGGCATGATGAGATCCTCAGAGTAGGGGGATAAATAGTCTGGAATTCAGACTCTGGTGTGTGTGTGTAAACCGAATGGCATAGGAAATCACTCCAGATCATTGGAATAGAAGTACCACTTTGGTTTTAGCTTGCTTCAAAAGGATAGAGCCTTCATTCTGAAGCTGCCGTGACCCGGATTCGAACCGGGGTTGCTGCGGCCACAACGCAGAGTACTAACCACTATACGATCACGGCATGTTACCACTGGTATCCCACGCCGGACGGTGTGTGTCCTGTGCTCCACTCGATCAAACCATTTTGGCAAGAAGCAGTTGAAATGATCCGTATTGGATTACAATTGTGCACTTGCATCGTGGTTGGAATAATAGAGATTGGATTATTTCCTTTGCATCGCTGTGAGTTTTGGATTCCACTCACCGGATCAGAGCCGAAAGTTTATGAACGCGAACGCGCGTCTCCTCTTCCCCTGGTGAGATCGATTTTTGTTTGCAAACATTTTGCCACGATCTTCCTTTGCCGGCCGTCTTTTCTTTTACAGTGAACTATGATTTAAAAGACAGGCTATTTGTGAGGAATTTAGCTAAACGAACTAAATATGAACTAAAAAATACACTCCAAAAGAGACATAAGGTTCTTGGACATTGAAAGAGTTTAAGAGTTTATTGTTTGGGTTGTGTATGTCTGGAAATATAATCATTTGTGCTGTTTGGTTTTTTTACTCTTTGTTCAAACCATACCATTTGTGTTGAAAGTATTTCTTCGGAGTTCATGAAAATATATATTGTTTACATTTGGACAAATCACAGACTTCCTTCCCTTTTTTCTTCTCTTTTTTTTTTTGCTATACATCCTCTTCGAGTAGATGACGGGTGATTGTAAAAGAAAGATGAAAATAAAAACGATTGCTACAATATTCATTCTAATCATTGGATTCTTTAAATTTCTAATAATGTTGCCAAAACACCCAAGATCACCTTTATATCCAAACAAAACAAAAAGATGTCACCCATAGTCAAGCATAAGATTGACTTTGCCAGAGTGGTCACACACCATTTATTTTTGTTCTTCACACAAAACAAAAAGCACTACACAAATACAGTGGATAGGGATGCAACATGTAGTGAGTTTTCGATGACTTCCGTTCTACACATTGACAGAACAGACTTGATTTTTCGACAACAATTAGTTCCCATACCGGGAGTCGAACCCGGGCCGCCTGGGTGAAAACAAGGAATCCTAACCGCTAGACCATATGGGAAGACACCGTAGGTTCTAGAGCCTAAGATCTGAGTGCCATTTTAAAGGCGCTGCGTATTCTAGGCCATGTGGCATGGGAGAAACAAATGTATTCATGAAATATTTGATCAATGGCTCTTTTGTCACGCTTCATTCATTGCATTGCCTTGTATTGAGAAGCACAACTCTGCTCTTTTTCGGACAGAGAGAGCGCGGCCGGCTGTCAGAGCCTCACGAAATCGGTGGAAGAGGGCGTGACTCCTCTGTGTTTTAGTTGGGGGGTTTTGTACTGCTGAAACTAAACAACACCGAGCCAGCCAGGAGTCAAACCTAGAATCTTCTGATCCGTAGTCAGACGCGTTATCCATTGCGCCACTGGCCCACCCTCCCTCTACTAGCAGGGCATGATGAGATCCTCAGAGTAGGGGGATAAATAGTCTGGAATTCAGACTCTGGTGTGTGTGTGTAAACCGAATGGCATAGGAAATCACTCCAGATCATTGGAATAGAAGTACCACTTTGGTTTTAGCTTGCTTCAAAAGGATAGAGCCTTCATTCTGAAGCTGCCGTGACCCGGATTCGAACCGGGGTTGCTGCGGCCACAACGCAGAGTACTAACCACTATACGATCACGGCATGTTACCACTGGTATCCCACGCCGGACGGTGTGTGTCCTGTGCTCCACTCGATCAAACCATTTTGGCAAGAAGCAGTTGAAATGATCCGTATTGGATTACAATTGTGCACTTGCATCGTGGTTGGAATAATAGAGATTGGATTATTTCCTTTGCATCGCTGTGAGTTTTGGATTCCACTCACCGGATCAGAGCCGAAAGTTTATGAACGCGGACGCGCGTCTCCTCTTCCCCTGGTTAGATCGATTTTTGTTTGCAAACATTTTGCCACGATCTTCCTTTCCCGGCCGTCTTTTCTTTTACAATGAACTATGATTTAAAAGATAGGCTATTTGTGAGGAATTTAGCTAAACGAACTAAATATGAACTAAAACATACACTCCAAAAGAGACATAAGGTTCTTGGACATTGAAAGAGTTTAAGAGTTTATTGTTTGGGTTGTGTATGTCTGGAAATATCATCATTTGTGCTGTTTGGTTATTTTACTCTTTGTTCAAACCATACCATTTGTGTTGAAAGTATTTCTTCGGGGTTCATGAAAATATATATTGTTTACATTTGGACAAATCACAGACTTCCTTCCCTTTTTTCTTCTCTTTTTTTTTTGCTATACGTCCTCTTCGAGTAGATGACGGGTGATTGTAAAAGAAAGATGAAAATAAAAACGATTGCTACAATAATCATTCTAATCATTGGATTCTTTACATTTCTAATAATGTTGCCAAAACACCCAAGATCACCTTTATATCCAAACAAAACAAAAAGATGTCACCCATAGTCAAGCATAAGATTGACTTTGCCAGAGTGGTCACACACCATTTATTTTTGTTCTTCACACAAAACAAAAAGCACTACACAAATACAGTGGATAGGGATGCAACATGTAGTGAGTTTTCGATGACTTCCGTTCTACACATTGACAGAACAGACTTGATTTTTCGACAACAATTAGTTCCCATACCGGGAGTCGAACCCGGGCCGCCTGGGTGAAAACAAGGAATCCTAACCGCTAGACCATATGGGAAGACACCGTAGGTTCTAGAGCCTAAGATCTGAGTGCCATTTTAAAGGCGCTGCGTATTCTAGGCCATGTGGCATGGGAGAAACAAATGTATTCATGAAATATTTGATCAATGGCTCTTTTGTCACGCTTCATTCATTGCATTGCCTTGTATTGAGAAGCACAACTCTGCTCTTTTTCGGACGGAGAGAGCGCGGCCGGCTGTCAGAGCCTCACGAAATCGGTGGAAGAGGGCGTGACTCCTCTGTGTTTTAGTTGGGGGGTTTTGTACTGCTGAAACTAAACAACACCGAGCCAGCCAGGAGTCGAACCTAGAATCTTCTGATCCGTAGTCAGACGCGTTATCCATTGCGCCACTGGCCCACTCTCCCTCTACTAGCAGGGCATGATGAGATCCTCAGAGTAGGGGGATAAATAGTCTGGAATTCAGACTCTGGTGTGTGTGTGTAAACCGAATGGCATAGGAAATCACTCCAGATCATTGGAATAGAAGTACCACTTTGGTTTTAGCTTGCTTCAAAAGGATAGAGCCTTCATTCTGAAGCTGCCGTGACCCGGATTCGAACCGGGGTTGCTGCGGCCACAACGCAGAGTACTAACCACTATACGATCACGGCATGTTACCACTGGTATCCCACGCCGGACGGTGTGTGTCCTGTGCTCCACTCGATCAAACCATTTTGGCAAGAAGCAGTTGAAATGATCCGTATTGGATTACAATTGTGCACTTGCATCGTGGTTGGAATAATAGAGATTGGATTATTTCCTTTGCATCGCTGTGAGTTTTGGATTCCACTCACCGGATCAGAGCCGAAAGTTTATGAACGCGAACGCGCGTCTCCTCTTCCCCTGGTGAGATCGATTTTTGTTTGCAAACATTTTGCCACGATCTTCCTTTGCCGGCCGTCTTTTCTTTTACAGTGAACTATGATTTAAAAGACAGGCTATTTGTGAGGAATTTAGCTAAACGAACTAAATATGAACTAAAAAATACACTCCAAAAGAGACATAAGGTTCTTGGACATTGAAAGAGTTTAAGAGTTTATTGTTTGGGTTGTGTATGTCTGGAAATATAATCATTTGTGCTGTTTGGTTTTTTTACTCTTTGTTCAAACCATACCATTTGTGTTGAAAGTATTTCTTCGGAGTTCATGAAAATATATATTGTTTACATTTGGACAAATCACAGACTTCCTTCCCTTTTTTCTTCTCTTTTTTTTTTGCTATACGTCCTCTTCGAGTAGATGACGGGTGATTGTAAAAGAAAGATGAAAATAAAAACGATTGCTACAATATTCATTCTAATCATTGGATTCTTTACATTTCTAATAATGTTGCCAAAACACCCAAGATCACCTTTATATCCAAACAAAACAAAAAGATGTCACCCATAGTCAAGCATAAGATTGACTTTGCCAGAGTGGTCACACACCATATATTTTTGTTCTTCACACAAAACAAAAAGCACTACACAAATACAGTGGATAGGGATGCAACATGTAGTGAGTTTTCGATGACTTCCGTTCTACACATTGAAAGAACATACTTGATTTTTCGACAACAATTAGTTCCCATACCGGGAGTCGAACCCGGGCCGCCTGGGTGAAAACCAGGAATCCTAACCGCTAGACCATATGGGAAGACACCGTAGGTTCTAGAGCCTAAGATCTGAGTGCCATTTTAAAGGCGCTGCGTATTCTAGGCCATATGGCATGGGAGAAACAAATGTATTCATGAAATATTTGATTAATGGCTCTTTTGTCACGCTTCATTCATTGCATTGCCTTGTATTGAGAAGCACAACTCTGCTCTTTTTCGGACGGAGAGTGCGCGGCCGGCTGTCAGAGCCTCACGAAATCGGTGGAAGAGGGCGTGACTCCTCTGTGTTTTAGTTGGGGGGTTTTGTACTGCTGAAACTAAACAACACCGAGCCAGCCAGGAGTCGAACCTAGAATCTTCTGATCCGTAGTCAGACGCGTTATCCATTGCGCCACTGGCCCACTCTCTCTCTACTAGCAGGGCATGATGAGATCCTCAGAGTAGGGGGATAAATAGTCTGGAATTCAGACTCTGGTGTGTGTGTGTAAACCGAATGGCATAGGAAATCACTCCAGATCATTGGAATAGAAGTACCACTTTGGTTTTAGCTTGCTTCAAAAGGATAGAGCCTTCATTCTGAAGCTGCCGTGACCCGGATTCGAACCGGGGTTGCTGCGGCCACAACGCAGAGTACTAACCACTATACGATCACGGCATGTTACCACTGGTATCCCACGCCGGACGGTGTGTGTCCTGTGCTCCACTCGATCAAACCATTTTGGCAAGAAGCAGTTGAAATGATCCGTATTGGATTACAATTGTGCACTTGCATCGTGGTTGGAATAATAGAGATTGGATTATTTCCTTTGCATCGCTGTGAGTTTTGGATTCCACTCACCGGATCAGAGCCGAAAGTTTATGAACGCGGACGCGCGTCTCCTCTTCCCCTGGTGAGATCGATTTTTGTTTGCAAACATTTTGCCACGATCTTCCTTTGCCGGCCGTCTTTTCTTTTACAATGAACTATGATTTAAAAGACAGGCTATTTGTGAGGAATTTAGCTAAACGAACTAAATATGAACTAAAAAATACACTCCAAAAGAGACATAAGGTTCTTGGACATTGAAAGAGTTTAAGAGTTTATTGTTTCGGTTGTGTATGTCTGGAAATATCATCATTTGTGCTGTTTGGTTATTTTACTCTTTGTTCAAACCATACCATTTGTGTTGAAAGTATTTCTTCGGGGTTCATGAAAATATATATTGTTTACATTTGGACAAATCACAGGCTTCCTTCCCTTTTTTCTTCTCTTTTTTTTTTGCTATACGTCCTCTTCGAGTAGATGACGGGTGATTGTAAAAGAAAGATGAAAATAAAAACGATTGCTACAATATTCATTCTAATCATTGGATTCTTTACATTTCTAATAATGTTGCCAAAACACCCAAGATCACCTTTATATCCAAACAAAACAAAAAGATGTCACCCATAGTCAAGCATAAGATTGACTTTGCCAGAGTGGTCACACACCATATATTTTTGTTCTTCACACAAAACAAAAAGCACTACACAAATACAGTGGATAGGGATGCAACATGTAGTGAGTTTTCGATGACTTCCGTTCTACACATTGAAAGAACATACTTGATTTTTCGACAACAATTAGTTCCCATACCGGGAGTCGAACCCGGGCCGCCTGGGTGAAAACCAGGAATCCTAACCGCTAGACCATATGGGAAGACACCGTAGGTTCTAGAGCCTAAGATCTGAGTGCCATTTTAAAGGCGCTGCGTATTCTAGGCCATATGGCATGGGAGAAACAAATGTATTCATGAAATATTTGATTAATGGCTCTTTTGTCACGCTTCATTCATTGCATTGCCTTGTATTGAGAAGCACAACTCTGCTCTTTTTCGGACGGAGAGAGCGCGGCCGGCTGTCAGAGCCTCACGAAATCGGTGGAAGAGGGCGTGACTCCTCTGTGTTTTAGTTGGGGGGTTTTGTACTGCTGAAACTAAACAACACCGAGCCAGCCAGGAGTCGAACCTAGAATCTTCTGATCCGTAGTCAGACGCGTTATCCATTGCGCCACTGGCCCACTCTCCCTCCACTAGCAGGGCATGATGAGATCCTCAGAGTAGGGGGATAAATAGTCTGGAATTCAGACTCTGGTGTGTGTGTGTAAACCGAATGGCATAGGAAATCACTCCAGATCATTGGAATAGAAGTACCACTTTGGTTTTAGCTTGCTTCAAAAGGATAGAGGCTTTATTCTGAAGCTGCCGTGACCCGGATTCGTACCGGGGTTGCTGCGGCCACAACGCAGAGTACTAACCACTATACGATCACGGCATGTTACCACTGGTATCCCACGCCGGACGGTGTGTGTCCTGTGCTCCACTCGATCAAACCATTTTGGCAAGAAGCAGTTGAAATGATCCGTATTGGATTACAATTGTGCACTTGCATCGTGGTTGGAATAATAGAGATTGGATTATTTCCTTTGCATCGCTGTGAGTTTTGGATTCCACTCACCGGATCAGAGCCGAAAGTTTATGAACGCGGACGCGCGTCTCCTCTTCCCCTGGTGAGATCGATTTTTGTTTGCAAACATTTTGCCACGATCTTCCTTTGCCGGCCGTCTTTTCTTTTACAATGAACTATGATTTAAAAGACAGGCTATTTGTGAGGAATTTAGCTAAACGAACTAAATATGAACTAAAAAATACACTCCAAAAGAGACATAAGGTTCTTGGACATTGAAAGAGTTTAAGAGTTTATTGTTTGGGTTGTGTATGTCTGGAAATATCATCATTTGTGCTGTTTGGTTATTTTACTCTTTGTTCAAACCATACCATTTGTGTTGAAAGTATTTCTTCGGGGTTCATGAAAATATATATTGTTTACATTTGGACAAATCACAGACTTCCTTCCCTTTTTTCTTCTCTTTTTTTTTTGCTATACGTCCTCTTCGAGTAGATGACGGGTGATTGTAAAAGAAAGATGAAAATAAAAACGATTGCTACAATATTCATTCTAATCATTGGATTCTTTACATTTCTAATAATGTTGCCAAAACACCCAAGATCACCTTTATATCCAAACAAAACAAAAAGATGTCACCCATAGTCAAGCATAAGATTGATTTTGCCAGAGTGGTCACACACCATATATTTTTGTTCTTCACACAAAACAAAAAGCACTACACAAATACAGTGGATAGGGATGCAACATGTAGTGAGTTTTCGATGACTTCTGTTCTACACATTGAAAGAACATACTTGATTTTTCGACAACAATTAATTCCCATACCGGGAGTCGAACCCGGGCCGCCTGGCTGAAAACCAAGAATCCTAACCAACTGAGCTTACCGGCCATGCATTTCTTCTCACAAGCCGATGCGCCATCCTACAATTGCAAGTCCTAAACGATGACGGACTCGGGTTACAGTATACCATTTGTTTGTGAGATCCCTTTAGCCTTTTGATCAGATGGGGAATTAGCTCAAATGGTAGAGTGCTCGCTTAGCATGCGAGAGGTCGCGGGATCGATGCCCGCATTCTCCATTAGCTTTTTTTGAGGCATGTCTGAAAAACAGGTCTCCTGCCGAATTGACTGCACAGCATGGACATCAGTCGGCGTATTCTCATGAACTATGAATAGCCACGCTTAATGTGTGTCAAAACATTGCTTCACAATAGTGCTTGGGTATGGATTCGGACTTTCAGCCCCCTTCGGACTGAATGTCATCTAAAGTTTATTTGTGTGTCTCATGCTCTGCGGGAATATGATCAGCAAAATAGCAATGAGAGGGGCCAGAGATCTCCAGGAGTACGGTGGCCGTTGAAGGTCTATATTGATGAGTGAAGAGGGCTGTTACATTACAGTTACTTCAAACAAGGAGAAAAGGTAGTGCTGATTTCAAAACGGCTGAAGGGGGGCATGGGACCCTTAAAATCAGTGGCCAGTACGGGTATCTAACCCCCGACCTTCGCGTTATTAGCACGACGCTCTAACCAACTGAGCTAACCGGCCATGCGTTTATTCTCACAAGCCGATGCGCCATCCTACAAATGCAAGTTCTAAACGATGACGGACTCGGGTTACAGTACACCATTTGTTCGTGAGATCCCTTTAGTCTTCTGATCAGATGGGGAATTAGCTCAAATGGTAGATTGCTCGCTTCGCATGCGAGAGGTAGCGGGATCGATACCCGCATTCTCCATTAGCTTTTTTTGAGGCATGTCTGAACAACAGGTCTCCTGCCGAATTGACTGCACAGCATGGACATCAGTCGGCGTATTCTCATGAACTATGAATAGCCACGCTTAATGTGTGTCAAAACATTTCTTCACAATAGTGCTTGGGTATGGATTCGGACTTTCTCTGAACGTCATCTAAAGTTTATTTGTGTATCTTATGGTCCACGGGAATATTATCAACAAAATAGCAATGAGAGGGGCCAGAGATCTCCAGGAGTACGGTAGCCGTTGAAGGTCGAGATTGATGAGGGACGAGGGCTGTTACATTACAGTTAATTCAAACAAGGAGTTAAGGTTGTGCTGATTTCAAAACGGCTGAAGGGGGGAATGGGACTCTTAAAACCAGTGGCCAGTACGGGTATCGAACCCGCGACCTTCGCGTTATTAGCACGACGCTCTAACCAACTGAACTAACCGGCCATGCGTTTCGTCTCACAAGCCGATGCGCCATCCTACAAATGCAAGTCCTAAACGATGACGGACTCGGGTTACAGTATACCATTTGTTTGTGAGATCCCTTTAGCCTTCTGATCAGATGGGGAATTATCTCAAATGGTAGAGTGCTCGCTAAGCATGCGAGAGGTAGCGGGATGGATGCCCGCATTCTCCATTAGCTTTTTTTGAGGCATGTCTGAAAAACAGGTCTCCTGCCGAATTGACTGCACAGCATGGACATCAGTCGGCGTATTCTCATGAACTATGAATAGCCACGCTTAATGTGTGTCAAAACATTGCTTCACAATAATGTTTGGGTATGGATTCGGACTTTCAGCCCCCTTCGGACTGAACGTCATCTAAAGTTTATTTGTGTGTCTCATGCTCCGCGGGAATATGATCAGCAAAATAGCAATGAGAGGGGCCAGAGATCTCCAGGAGTACGGTGGCCGTTGAAGGTCTAGATTGATGAGGGAAGAGGGCTGTTACATTACAGTTACTTCAAACAAGGAGAAAAGGTAGTGCTGATTTCAAAACGGCTGAAGGGGGGCATGGGACCCTTAAAATTAGTGGCCAGTACGGGTATCGAACCCACGACCTTCACGTTATTAGCACAACTCTCTAACCAACTGAGCTAACCGGCCATGCATTTCTTCTCACAAGCCGATGCGCCATCCTACAAATGCAAGTCCTAAACGATGACGGACTCGGGTTACAGTATACCATTTGTTCGTGAGATCCCTTTAGCCTTCTGATCATATGGGGAATTAGCTCAAATGGTAGAGTGCTCGCTTCGCATGCGAGAGGTAGTGGGATCGATGCCCGCATTCTCCATTAGCTTTTTTTGAGGCATGTCTGAAAAACAGGTCTCCTGCCGAATTGACTGCACAGCATGGACATCAGTCGGCGTATTCTCATGAACTATGAATAGCCACGCTTAATGTGTGTCAAAACATTGCTTCACAATAATGTTTGGGTATGGATTCGGACTTTCAGCCCCATTCGGACTGAACGTCATCTAAAGTTTATTTGTGTGTCTCATGCTCCGCGGGAATATGATCAGCAAAATAGCAATGAGAGGGGCCAGAGATCTCCATGAGTATGGTGGCCGTTGAAGGTCTAGATTGATGAGGGAAGAGGGCTGTTACATTACAGTTACTTCAAACAAGGAGAAAAGGCAGTGCTGATTTCAAAACGGCTGAAGGGGGGCATGGGACCCTTAAAATTAGTGGCCAGTACGGGTATCTAACCCTCGACCTTCGCGTTATTAGCACGACGCTCTAACCAACTGAGCTAACCGGCCATGCGTTTCTTCTCACAAGCCGATGCGCCATCCTACAAATGCAAGTCCTAAACGATGACGGACTCGGGTTACAGTATACCATTTGTTCGTTAGATCCCTTTAGCCTTCTGATCAGATGGGGAATTAGCTCAAATGGTAGAGTGCTCGCTTCGCATGCGAGAGGTAGTGGGATCGATGCCCGCATTCTCCATTAGCTTTTTTTGAGGCATGTCTGAAAAACAGGTCTCCTGCCGAATTGACTGCACAGCATGGACATCAGTCGGCGTATTCTCATGAACTATGAATAGCCACGCTTAATGTGTGTCAAAACATTTCTTCACAATAGTGCTTGGGTATGGATTCGGACTTTCTCTGAACGTCATCTAAAGTTTATTTGTGTATCTTATGGTCCACGGGAATATTATCAACAAAATAGCAATGAGAGGGGCCAGAGATCTCCAGGAGTACGGTAGCCGTTGAAGGTCGAGATTGATGAGGGACGAGGGCTGTTACATTACAGTTAATTCAAACAAGGAGTTAAGGTTGTGCTGATTTCAAAACGGCTGAAGGGGGGAATGGGACTCTTAAAACCAGTGGCCAGTACGGGTATCGAACCCGCGAACTTCGCGTTATTAGCACGACGCTCTAACCAACTGAACTAACCGGCCATGCGTTTCGTCTCACAAGCCGATGCGCCATCCTACAAATGCAAGTCCTAAACGATGACGGACTCGGGTTACAGTATACCATTTGTTTGTGAGATCCCTTTAGCCTTCTGATCAGATGGGGAATTATCTCAAATGGTAGAGTGCTCGCTAAGCATGCGAGAGGTAGCGGGATGGATGCCCGCATTCTCCATTAGCTTTTTTTGAGGCATGTCTGAAAAACAGGTCTCCTGCCGAATTGACTGCACAGCATGGACATCAGTCGGCGTATTCTCATGAACTATGAATAGCCACGCTTAATGTGTGTCAAAACATTGCTTCACAATAATGTTTGGGTATGGATTCGGACTTTCAGCCCCCTTCGGACTGAACGTCATCTAAAGTTTATTTGTGTGTCTCATGCTCCGCGGGAATATGATCAGCAAAATAGCAATGAGAGGGGCCAGAGATCTCCAGGAGTACGGTGGCCGTTGAAGGTCTAGATTGATGAGGGAAGAGGGCTGTTACATTACAGTTACTTCAAACAAGGAGAAAAGGTAGTGCTGATTTCAAAACGGCTGAAGGGGGGCATGGGACCCTTAAAATTAGTGGCCAGTACGGGTATCTAACCCCCGACCTTCGCGTTATTAGCACGACGCTCTAACCAACTGAGCTAACAGGCCATGCGTTTATTCTCACAAGCCGATGCGCCATCCTACAAATGCAAGTTCTAAACGATGACGGACTCGGGTTACAGTACACCATTTGTTCGTGAGATCCCTTTAGTCTTCTGATCAGATGGGGAATTAGCTCAAATGGTAGAGTGCTTGCTTCGCATGCGAGAGGTAGCGGGATCGATGCCCGCATTCTCAATTAGCTTTTTTTGAGGCATGTCTGAAAAACAGGTCTCCTGCCGAATTGACTGCACAGCATGGACATCAGTCAGCGTATTCTCATGAACTATGAATAGCCACGCTTAATGTGTGTCAAAACATTGCTTCACAATAGTGCTTGGGTATGGATTCGGACTTTCTCTGAACGTCATCTAAAGTTTATTTGTGTGTCTTATGGTCCACAGGAATATTATCAGCAAAATAGCAATTAGAGGGGCCAGAGATCTCCAGGACTACGGTGGCCGTTGAAGGTCTAGATTGATGAGGGACGAGGGCTGTTACATTACAGTTAATTCAAACAAGGAGTAAAGGTTGTGCTGATTTCAAAACGGCTGAAGGGGGGAATGGGACTCTTAAAACCAGTGGCCAGTACGGGTATCGAACCCTCGACCTTCGCGTTATTAGCACTACGCTCTAACCAACTGACCTAACCGGCCATGCGTTTCTTCTCACAAGCCGATGCGCCATCCTACAAATGCAAGTCCTAAACGATGACGGACTCGGGTTACAGTATACCATTTGTTTGTGAGATCCCTTTAGCCTTCTGATCAGATGGGGAATTATCTCAAATGGTAGAGTGCTCGCTAAGAATGCGAGAGGTAGCGGGATGGATGCCCGCATTCTCCATTAGCTTTTTTTGAGGCATGTCTGAAAAACAGGTCTCCTGCCGAATTGACTGCACAGCATGGACATCAGTCGGCGTATTCTCATGAACTATGAATAGCCACGCTTAATGTGTGTCAAAACATTGCTTCACAATAATGTTTGGGTATGGATTCGGACTTTCAGCCCCCTTCGGACTGAACGTCATCTAAAGTTTATTTGTGTGTCTCATGCTCCGCGGGAATATGATCAGCAAAATAGCAATGAGAGGGGCCGGAGATCTCCAGGAGTACGGTGGCCGTTGAAGGTCTAGATTGATGAGGGAAGAGGGCTGTTACATTACAGTTACTTCAAACAAGGAGAAAAGGTAGTGCTGATTTCAAAACGGCTGAAGGGGGGCATGGGACCCTTAAAATTAGAGGCCAGTACGGGTATCGAACCCTCGACCTTCACGTTATTAGCACAACTCTCTAACCAACTGAGCTAACCGGCCATGCATTTCTTCTCACAAGCCGATGCACCATCCTACAAATGCAAGTCCTAAACGATGACGGACTCGGGTTACAGTATACCATTTGTTTGTGAGATCCCTTTAGCTTTCTGATCAGATGGGGAATTAGCTAAAATGGTAGAGTGCTCGCTTAGCATGCGAGAGGTAGTGGGATCGATGCCCGCAATCTCCAGTAGCTTTTTTTGAGGCATGTCTGAACAACAGGTCTCCTGCCGAATTGACTGCACAGCATGGACATCAGTCGGCGTATTCTCATGAACTATGAATAGCCACGCTTAATGTGTGTCAAAACATTTCTTCACAATAGTGCTTGGGTATGGATTCGGACTTTCTCTGAACGTCATCTAAAGTTTATTTGTGTATCTTATGGTCCACGGGAATATTATCAACAAAATAGCAATGAGAGGGGCCAGAGATCTCCAGGAGTACGGTAAACGTTGAAGGTCGAGATTGATGAGGGACGAGGGCTGTTACATTACAGTTAATTCAAACAAGGAGTAAATGTAGTGCTGATTTCAAAACGGCTGAAGGGGGGCATGGGACCCTTAAAATTAGTGGCCAGTACGGGTATCGAACCCACGACCTTCACTTTATTAGCACTACGCTCTAACCAACTGAGCTAACCGGCCATGCGTTTATTCTCACAAGCCGATGCGCCATCCTACAAATGCAAGTTCTAAACGATGACGGACTCGGGTTACAGTACACCATTTGTTCGTGAGATCCCTTTAGTCTTCTGATCAGATGGGGAATTAGCTCAAATGGTAGAGTGCTTGCTTCGCATGCGAGAGGTAGCGGGATCGATGCCCGCATTCTCAATTAGCTTTTTTTGAGGCATGTCTGAAAAACAGGTCTCCTGCCGAATTGACTGCACAGCATGGACATCAGTCAGCGTATTCTCATGAACTATGAATAGCCACGCTTAATGTGTGTCAAAACATTGCTTCACAATAGTGCTTGGGTATGGATTCGGACTTTCTCTGAACGTCATCTAAAGTTTATTTGTGTGTCTTATGGTCCACAGGAATATTATCAGCAAAATAGCAATTAGAGGGGCCAGAGATCTCCAGGACTACGGTGGCCGTTGAAGGTCTAGATTGATGAGGGACGAGGGCTGTTACATTACAGTTAATTCAAACAAGGAGTAAAGGTTGTGCTGATTTCAAAACGGCTGAAGGGGGGAATGGGACTCTTAAAACCAGTGGCCAGTACGGGTATCGAACCCTCGACCTTCGCGTTATTAGCACTACGCTCTAACCAACTGACCTAACCGGCCATGCGTTTCTTCTCACAAGCCGATGCGCCATCCTACAAATGCAAGTCCTAAACGATGACGGACTCGGGTTACAGTATACCATTTGTTTGTGAGATCCCTTTAGCCTTCTGATCAGATGGGGAATTATCTCAAATGGTAGAGTGCTCGCTAAGAATGCGAGAGGTAGCGGGATGGATGCCCGCATTCTCCATTAGCTTTTTTTGAGGCATGTCTGAAAAACAGGTCTCCTGCCGAATTGACTGCACAGCATGGACATCAGTCGGCGTATTCTCATGAACTATGAATAGCCACGCTTAATGTGTGTCAAAACATTGCTTCACAATAATGTTTGGGTATGGATTCGGACTTTCAGCCCCCTTCGGACTGAACGTCATCTAAAGTTTATTTGTGTGTCTCATGCTCCGCGGGAATATGATCAGCAAAATAGCAATGAGAGGGGCCGGAGATCTCCAGGAGTACGGTGGCCGTTGAAGGTCTAGATTGATGAGGGAAGAGGGCTGTTACATTACAGTTACTTCAAACAAGGAGAAAAGGTAGTGCTGATTTCAAAACGGCTGAAGGGGGGCATGGGACCCTTAAAATTAGAGGCCAGTACGGGTATCGAACCCTCGACCTTCACGTTATTAGCACAACTCTCTAACCAACTGAGCTAACCGGCCATGCATTTCTTCTCACAAGCCGATGCACCATCCTACAAATGCAAGTCCTAAACGATGACGGACTCGGGTTACAGTATACCATTTGTTTGTGAGATCCCTTTAGCTTTCTGATCAGATGGGGAATTAGCTAAAATGGTAGAGTGCTCGCTTAGCATGCGAGAGGTAGTGGGATCGATGCCCGCAATCTCCAGTAGCTTTTTTTGAGGCATGTCTGAACAACAGGTCTCCTGCCGAATTGACTGCACAGCATGGACATCAGTCGGCGTATTCTCATGAACTATGAATAGCCACGCTTAATGTGTGTCAAAACATTTCTTCACAATAGTGCTTGGGTATGGATTCGGACTTTCTCTGAACGTCATCTAAAGTTTATTTGTGTATCTTATGGTCCACGGGAATATTATCAACAAAATAGCAATGAGAGGGGCCAGAGATCTCCAGGAGTACGGTAAACGTTGAAGGTCGAGATTGATGAGGGACGAGGGCTGTTACATTACAGTTAATTCAAACAAGGAGTAAATGTAGTGCTGATTTCAAAACGGCTGAAGGGGGGCATGGGACCCTTAAAATTAGTGGCCAGTACGGGTATCGAACCCACGACCTTCACTTTATTAGCACTACGCTCTAACCAACTGAGCTAACCGGCCATGCGTTTCTTCTCACAAGCCGATGCGCCATCCTACAAATGCAAGTCCTAAACGATGACGGACTCGGGTTACAGTATACCATTTGTTCGTGAGATCCCTTTAGCCTTCTGATCAGATGGGGAATTAGCTCAAATGGTAGAGTGCTCGCTTCGCATGCGAGAGGTAGGGGGATCGATGCCCGCATTCTCCATTAGCTTTTTTTGAGGCATGTCTGAAAAACAGGTCTCCTGCCGAATTGACTGCACAGCATGGACATCAGTCGGCGTATTCTCATGAACTATGAATAGCCACGCTTAATGTGTGTCAAAACATTGCTTCACAATAATGTTTGGGTATGGATTCGGACTTTCAGCCCCCTTCGGACTGAACGTCATCTAAAGTTTATTTGTGTGTCTCATGCTCCGCGGGAATATGATCAGCAAAATAGCAATGAGAGGGGCCAGAGATCTCCATGAGTATGGTGGCCGTTGAAGGTCTAGATTGATGAGGGAAGAGGGCTGTTACATTACAGTTACTTCAAACAAGGAGAAAAGGTAGTGCTGATTTCAAAACGGCTGAAGGGGGGCATGGGACCCTTAAAATTAGTGGCCAGTACGGGTATCGAACCCACGACCTTCGCTTTATTAGCACTACGCTCTAACCAACTGACCTAACCGGCCATGCATTTCTTCTCACAAGCCGATGCGCCATCCTACAAATGCAAGTCCTAAACGATGACGGACTCGGGTTACAGTATACCATTTGTTTGTGAGATCCCTTTAGCCTTCTGATCAGATGGGGAATTATCTCAAATGGTAGAGTGCTCGCTAAGCATGCGAGAGGTAGCGGGATGGATGCCCGCATTCTCCATTAGCTTTTTTTGAGGCATGTCTGAAAAACAGGTCTCCTGCCGAATTGACTGCACAGCATGGACATCAGTCGGCGTATTCTCATGAACTATGAATAGCCACGCTTAATGTGTGTCAAAACATTGCTTCACAATAATGTTTGGGTATGGATTCGGACTTTCAGCCCCCTTCGGACTGAACGTCATCTAAAGTTTATTTGTGTGTCTCATGCTCCGCGGGAATATGATCAGCAAAATAGCAATGAGAGGGGCCGGAGATCTCCAGGAGTACGGTGGCCGTTGAAGGTCTAGATTGATGAGGGAAGAGGGCTGTTACATTACAGTTACTTCAAACAAGGAGAAAAGGTAGTGCTGATTTCAAAACGGCTGAAGGGGGGCATGGGACCCTTAAAATTAGTGGCCAGTACGGGTATCGAACCCGCGACCTTCACGTTATTAGCACAACTCTCTAACCAACTGAGCTAACCGGCCATGCATTTCTTCTCACAAGCCGATGCACCATCCTACAAATGCAAGTCCTAAACGATGACGGACTCGGGTTACAGTATACCATTTGTTTGTGAGATCCCTTTAGCTTTCTGATCAGATGGGGAATTAGCTCAAATGGTAGAGTGCTCGCTTAGCATGCGAGAGGTAGTGGGATCGATGCCCGCAATCTCCAGTAGCTTTTTTTGAGGCATGTCTGAACAACAGGTCTCCTGCCGAATTGACTGCACAGCATGGACATCAGTCGGCATATTCTCATGAACTATGAATAGCCACGCTTAATGTGTGTCAAAACATTTCTTCACAAAAGTGCTTGGGTATGGATTCGGACTTTCTCTGAACGTCATCTAAAGTTTATTTGTGTATCTTATGGTCCACGGGAATATTATCAACAAAATAGCAATGAGAGGGGCCAGAGATCTCCAGGAGTACGGTAGCCGTTGAAGGTCGAGATTGATGAGGGACGAGGGCTGTTACATTACAGTTAATTCAAACAAGGAGTAAATGTAGTGCTGATTTCAAAACGGCTGAAGGGGGGCATGGGACCCTTAAAATTAGTGGCCAGTACGGGTATCGAACCCACGACCTTCGATTTATTAGCACGACGCTCTAACCAACTGAGCTAACCGGCCATGCGTTTCTTCTCACAAGCCGATGCGCCATCCTACAAATGCAAGTCCTAAACGATGACGGACTCAGGTTACAGTATACCATTTGTTCGTGAGATCCCTTTAGCCTTCTGATCAGATGGGGAATTAGCTCAAATGGTAGAGTGCTCGCTTCGCATGCGAGAGGTAGGGGGATCGATGCCCGCATTCTCCATTAGCTTTTTTTGAGGCATGTCTGAAAAACAGGTCTCCTGCCGAATTGACTGCACAGCATGGACATCAGTCGGCGTATTCTCATGAACTATGAATAGCCACGCTTAATGTGTGTCAAAACATTGCTTCACAATAATGTTTGGGTATGGATTCGGACTTTCAGCCCCCTTCGGACTGAACGTCATCTAAAGTTTATTTGTGTGTCTCATGCTCCGCGGGAATATGATCAGCAAAATAGCAATGAGAGGGGCCAGAGATCTCCATGAGTATGGTGGCCGTTGAAGGTCTAGATTGATGAGGGAAGAGGGCTGTTACATTACAGTTACTTCAAACAAGGAGAAAAGGCAGTGCTGATTTCAAAACGGCTGAAGGGGGGCATGGGACCCTTAAAATTAGTGGCCAGTACGGGTATCTAACCCTCGACCTTCGCGTTATTAGCACGACGCTCTAACCAACTGAGCTAACCGGCCATGCGTTTCTTCTCACAAGCCGATGCGCCATCCTACAAATGCAAGTCCTAAACGATGACGGACTCGGGTTACAGTATACCATTTGTTCGTGAGATCCCTTTAGCCTTCTGATCAGATGGGAAATTAGCTCAAATGGTAGAGTGCTTGCTTCGCATGCGAGAGGTAGTGGGATCGATGCCCACATTCTCCATTAGCTTTTTTGAGGCATGTCTGAAAAACAGGTCTCCTGCCGAATTGACTGCACAGCATGGACATCAGTCGGAGTATTCTCATGAACTATGAATAGCCACGCTTAATGTGTGTCAAAACATTGCTTCACAATAGTGCTTGGGTATGGATTCGGACTTTCTCTGAACGTCATCTAAAGTTTATTTGTGTGTCTTATGGTCCACGGGAATATTATCAGCAAAATAGCAATGAGAGGGGCCAGAGATCTCCAGGAGTACGGTGGCCGTTGAAGGTCTACATTGATTAGGGACGAGGGCTGTTACATTACAGTTAATTCAAACAAGGAGTAAAGGTAGTGCTGATTTCCAAACGGCTGAAGGGGGGATTGGGACTCTTAAGATCAGTGGCCAGTACGGGTATCGAACCCCCGACCTTCGCGTTATTAGCACTACGCTCTAACCAACTGAACTAACCGGCCATGCGTTTCTTCTCACAAGCCGATGCGCCATCCTACAAATGCAAGTCCTAAACGATGACGGACTCGGGTTACAGTATACCATTTGTTTGTGAGATCCCTTTGGCCTTCTGATCAGATGGGGAATTATCTCAAATGGTAGAGTGCTCGCTTAGCATGCGAGAGGTAGCGGGATGGATGCCCGCATTCTCCATTAGCTTTTTTTGAGGCATGTCTGAAAAACAGGTCTCCTGCCGAATTGACTGCACAGCATGGACATCAGTCGGCGTATTCTCATGAACTATGAATAGCCACGCTTAATGTGTGTCAAAACATTGCTTCACAATAGTGCTTGGGTATGGATTCGGACTTTCTCTGAACGTCATCTAAAGTTTATTTGTGTGTCTTATGGTCCACGGGAATATGATCAGCAAAATAGCAATGAGAGGGGCCAGAGATCTCCATGAGTACGGTGGCCGTTGAAGGTCTAGATTGATGAGGGAAGAGGGCTGTTACATTACAGTTACTTCAAACAAGGAGAAAAGGTAGTGCTGATTTCAAAACGGCTGAAGGGGGGCATGGGACCCTTAAAATTAGTGGCCCTTAAAATTACGGGTATCGAACCCGCGACCTTCTCGTTATTAGCACGACGCTCTAACCAACTGAGCTAACCGGCCATGCGTTTCTTCTCACAAGCCGATGCGCCATCCTACAAATGCAAGTCCTAAATGATGACGGACTCGGGTTACAGTATACCATTTGTTCGTGAGATCCCTTTAGCCTTCTGATCAGATGGGGAATTAGCTCAAATGGTAGAGTGCTCGCTTCGCATGCGAGAGGTAGTGGGATCGATGCCCGCATTCTCCATTTGCTTTTTTTGAGGCATGTCTGAAAAACAGGTCTCCTGCAGAATTGACTGCACAGCATGGACATCAGTCGGCGTATTCTCATGAACTATGAATAGCCACGCTTAATGTGTGTCAAAACATTGCTTCACAATAGTGCTTGGGTATGGATTCGGACTTTCTCTGAACGTCATCTAAAGTTTATTTGTGTGTCTTATGGTCCACGGGAATATTATCAGCAAAATAGCAATGAGAGGGGCCAGAGATCTCCAGGAGTACGGTGGCCGTTGAAGGTCTACATTGATTAGGGACGAGGGCTGTTACATTACAGTTAATTCAAACAAGGAGAAAAGGTAGTGCTGATTTCAAAACGGCTGAAGGGGGGCATGGGACCCTTAAAATTAGTGGCCCTTAAAATTACGGGTATCGAACCCGCGACCTTCTCGTTATTAGCACGACGCTCTAACCAACTGAGCTAACCGGCCATGCGTTTCTTCTCACAAGCCGATGCGCCATCCTACAAATGCAAGTCCTAAATGATGACGGACTCGGGTTACAGTATACCATTTGTTCGTGAGATCCCTTTAGCCTTCTGATCAGATGGGGAATTAGCTCAAATGGTAGAGTGCTCGCTTCGCATGCGAGAGGTAGTGGGATCGATGCCCGCATTCTCCATTTGCTTTTTTTGAGGCATGTCTGAAAAACAGGTCTCCTGCAGAATTGACTGCACAGCATGGACATCAGTCGGCGTATTCTCATGAACTATGAATAGCCACGCTTAATGTGTGTCAAAACATTGCTTCACAATAGTGCTTGGGTATGGATTCGGACTTTCTCTGAACGTCATCTAAAGTTTATTTGTGTGTCTTATGGTCCACGGGAATATTATCAGCAAAATAGCAATGAGAGGGGCCAGAGATCTCCAAGAGTACGGTGGCCGTTGAAGGTCTACATTGATTAGGGACGAGGGCTGTTACATTACAGTTAATTCAAACAAGGAGTAAAGGTAGTGCTGATTTCCAAACGGCTGAAGGGGGGATTGGGACTCTTAAAGTCAGTGGCCAGTACGGGTATCTAACCCTCGACCTTCGCATTATTAGCACAACGCTCTAACCAACTGAGCTAACCGGCCATGCGCCTCTTCTCACAAGCCGATGCGCCATCCTACAAATGCAAGTCCTAAACGATGACGGACTCGGGTTCCAGTATACCATTTGTTTGTGAGATCCCTTTGGCCTTCTGATCAGATGGGGAATTATCTCAAATGGTAGAGTGCTCGCTTAGCATGCGAGAGGTATCGGGATGGATGCCCGCATTCTCCATTAGCTTTTTTTGAGGCATGTCTGAAAAACAGGTCTCCTGCCGAATTGACTGCACAGCATGGACATCAGTCGGCGTATTCTCATGAACTATGAATAGCCACGCTTAATGTGTGTCAAAACATTGCTTCACAATAATGTTTGGGTATGGATTCGGACTTTCAGCCCCCTTCGGACTGAACGTCATCTAAAGTTTATTTGTGTGTCTCATGCTCCGCGGGAATATGATCAGCAAAATAGCAATGAGAGGGGCCAGAGATCTCCATGAGTATGGTGGCCGTTGAAGGTCTAGATTGATGAGGGAAGAGGGCTGTTACATTACAGTTACTTCAAACAAGGAGAAAAGGCAGTGCTGATTTCAAAACGGCTGAAGGGGGGCATGGGACCCTTAAAATTAGTGGCCAGTACGGGTATCTAACCCTCAACCTTCGCGTTATTAGCACGACGCTCTAACCAACTGAGCTAACCGGCCATGCGTTTCTTCTCACAAGCCGATGCGCCATCCTACAAATGCAAGTCCTAAACGATGACGGACTCGGGTTACAGTATACCATTTGTTCGTGAGATCCCTTTAGCCTTCTGATCAGATGGGGAATTAGCTCAAATGGTAGAGTGCTCGCTTCGCATGCGAGAGGTACTGGGATCGATGCCCGCATTCTCCATTAGCTTTTTTTGAGGCATGTCTGAAAAACAGGTCTCCTGCCGAATTGACTGCACAGCATGGACATCAGTCGGCGTATTCTCATGAACTATGAATAGCCACGCTTAATGTGTGTCAAAACATTGCTTCACAATAGTGCTTGGGTATGGATTCGGACTTTCTCTGAACGTCATCTAAAGTTTATTTGTGTGTCTTATGGTCCACGGGAATATTATCAGCAAAATAGCAATGAGAGGGGCCAGAGATCTCCAGGAGTACGGTGGCCGTTGAAGGTCTACATTGATTAGGGACGAGGGCTGTTACATTACAGTTAATTCAAACAAGGAGAAAAGGTAGTGCTGATTTCCAAACGGCTGAAGGGGGGATTGGGACTCTTAAAATGAGTGGCCAGTACGGGTATCGAACCCTCGACCTTCGCGTTATTAGCACGACGCTCTAACCAACTGAGCTAACCAGCCATATGTTTCTTCTCACAAGCCGATGCGCCATCCTACAAATGCAACTCCTAAACGATGACGGACTCGGGTTACAGTATACCAATTGTTTGTGAGATCCCTTTAGCCTTCTGATCAGATGGGGAATTAGCTCAAATGGTAGAGTGCTCGCTTAGCATGCGAGAGGTAGTGGGATCGATGCCCACATTCTCCATTAGCTTTTTTGAGGCATGTCTGAAAAACAGGTCTCCTGCCGAATTGACTGCACAGCATGGACATCAGTCGGCGTATTCTCATGAACTATGAATAGCCACGCTTAATGTGTGTCAAAACATTGCTTCACAATAGTGCTTGGGTATGGATTCGGACTTTCTCTGAACGTCATCTAAAGTTTATTTGTGTGTCTTATGGTCCACGGGAATATTATCAGCAAAATAGCAATGAGAGGGGCCAGAGATCTCCAGGAGTACGGTGGCCGTTGAAGGTCTACATTGATTAGGGACGAGGGCTGTTACATTACAGTTAATTCAAACAAGGAGTAAAGGTAGTGCTGATTTCCAAACGGCTGAAGGGGGGATTGGGACTCTTAAAATCAGTGGCCAGTACGGGTATCGAACCCCCGACCTTCGCATTATTAGCACTACGCTCTAACCAACTGAACTAACCGGCCATGCGTTTCTTCTCACAAGCCGATGCGCCATCCTACAAATGCAAGTCCTAAACGATGACGGACTCGGGTTACAGTATACCATTTGTTTGTGAGATCCCTTTGGCCTTCTGATCAGATGGGGAATTATCTCAAATGGTAGAGTGCTCGCTTAGCATGCGAGAGGTAGCGGGATGGATGCCCGCATTCTCCATTAGCTTTTTTTGAGGCATGTCTGAAAAACAGGTCTCCTGCCGAATTGACTGCACAGCATGGACATCAGTCGGCGTATTCTCATGAACTATGAATAGCCACGCTTAATGTGTGTCAAAACATTGCTTCACAATAGTGCTTGGGTATGGATTCGGACTTTCTCTGAACGTCATCTAAAGTTTATTTGTGTGTCTTATGGTCCACGGGAATATGATCAGCAAAATAGCAATGAGAGGGGCCAGAGATCTCCATGAGTACGGTGGCCGTTGAAGGTCTAGATTGATGAGGGAAGAGGGCTGTTACATTACAGTTACTTCAAACAAGGAGAAAAGGTAGTGCTGATTTCAAAACGGCTGAAGGGGGGCATGGGACCCTTAAAATTAGTGGCCAGTACGGGTATCGAACCCGCGACCTTCGCGTTATTAGCACGACGCTCTAACCAACTGAGCTAACCGGCCATGCGTTTCTTCTCACAAGCCGATGTGCCATCCTACAAATGCAAGTCCTAAACGATGACGGACTCGGGTTACAGTATACCATTTGTTCATGAGATCCCTTTAGCCTTCTGATCAGATGGGGAATTAGCTCAAATGGTAGAGTGCTCGCTTCGCATGCGAGAGGTAGTGGGATCGATGCCCGCATTCTCCATTAGCTTTTTTTGAGGCATGTCTGAAAAACAGGTCTCCTGCCGAATTGACTGCACAGCATGGACATCAGTCGGCGTATTCTCATGAACTATGAATAGCCACGCTTAATGTGTGTCAAAACATTGCTTCACAATAGTGCTTGGGTATGGATTCGGACTTTCTCTGAACGTCATCTAAAGTTTATTTTTGTGTCTTATGGTCCACGGGAATATTATCAGCAAAATAGCAATGAGAGGGGCCAGAGATCTCCAGGAGTACGGTGGCCGTTGAAGGTCTACATTGATTAGGGACGAGGGCTGTTACATTACAGTTAATTCAAACAAGGAGTAAAGGTAGTGCTGATTTCCAAACGGCTGAAGGGGGGATTGGGACTCTTAAAATCAGTGGCCAGTACGGGTATCTAACCCTCGACCTTCGCATTATTAGCACAACTCTCTAACCAACTGAGCTAACCGGCCATGCGCCTCTTCTCACAAGCCGATGCGCCATCCTACAAATGCAAGTCCTAAACGGTGACGGACTCGGGTTCCAGTATACCAATTGTTTGTGAGATCCCTTTAGCCTTCTGATCAGATGGGGAATTAGCTCAAATGGTAGAGTGCTCGCTTAGCATGCGAGAGGTAGTGGGATCGATGCCCACATTCTCCATTAGCTTTTTTGAGGCATGTCTGAAAAACAGGTCTCCTGCCGAATTGACTGCACAGCATGGACATCAGTCGGCGTATTCTCATGAACTATGAATTGCCACGCTTAATGTGTGTCAAAACATTGCTTCACAATAGTGCTTGGGTATGGATTCGGACTTTCTCTGAACGTCATCTAAAGTTTATTTGTGTGTCTTATGGTCCACGGGAATATTATCAGCAAAATAGCAATGAGAGGGGCCAGAGATCTCCAGGAGTACGGTGGCCGTTGAAGGTCTACATTGATTAGGGACGAGGGCTGTTACATTACAGTTAATTCAAACAAGGAGTAAAGGTAGTGCTGATTTCCAAACGGCTGAAGGGGGGATTGGGACTCTTAAAATCAGTGGCCAGTACGGGTATCTAACCCTCGACCTTCGCATTATTAGCACGACGCTCTAACCAACTGAGCTAACCGGCCATGCGCCTCTTCTCACAAGCTGATGCGCCATCCTACAAATGCAAGTCCTAAACGGTGACGGACTCGGGTTCCAGTATACCAATTGTTTGTGAGATCCCTTTAGCTTTCTGATCAGATGGGGAATTAGCTCAAATGGTAGAGTGCTCGCTTAGCATGCGAGAGGTAGTGGGATCGATGCCCACATTCTCCATTAGCTTTTTTGAGGCATGTCTGAAAAACAGGTCTCCTGCCGAATTGACTGCACAGCATGGACATCAGTCGGCGTATTCTCATGAACTATGAATTGCCACGCTTAATGTGTGTCAAAACATTGCTTCACAATAGTGCTTGGGTATGGATTCGGACTTTCTCTGAACGTCATCTAAAGTTTATTTGTGTGTCTTATGGTCCACGGGAATATTATCAGCAAAATAGCAATGAGAGGGGCCAGAGATCTCCAGGAGTACGGTGGCCGTTGAAGGTCTACATTGATTAGGGACGAGGGCTGTTACATTACAGTTAATTCAAACAAGGAGTAAAGGTAGTGCTGATTTCCAAACGGCTGAAGGGGGGATTGGGACTCTTAAAATCAGTGGCCAGTACGGGTATCTAACCCTCGACCTTCGCATTATTAGCACAACGCTCTAACCAACTGAGCTAACCGGCCATGCGTTTCTTCTCACAAGCCGATGCGCCATCCTACAAATGCAAGTCCTTAACGATGACGGACTCGGGTTACAGTATACCATTTGTTTGTGAGATCCCTTTGGCCTTCTGATCAGATGGGGAATTATCTCAAATGGTAGAGTGCTCGCTTAGCATGCGAGAGGTAGCGGGATGGATGCCCGCATTCTCCATTAGCTTTTTTTGAGGCATGTCTGAAAAACAGGTCTCCTGCCGAATTGACTGCACAGCATGGACATCAGTCGGCGTATTCTCATGAACTATGAATAGCCACGCTTAATGTGTGTCAAAACATTGCTTCACAATAGTGCTTGGGTATGGATTCGGACTTTCTCTGAACGTCATCTAAAGTTTATTTTTGTGTCTTATGGTCCACGGGAATATTATCAGCAAAATAGCAATGAGAGGGGCCAGAGATCTCCAGGAGTACGGTGGCCGTTGAAGGTCTACATTGATTAGGGACGAGGGCTGTTACATTACAGTTAATTCAAACAAGGAGTAAAGGTAGTGCTGATTTCCAAACGGCTGAAGGGGGGATTGGGACTCTTAAAATCAGTGGCCAGTACGGGTATCTAACCCTCGACCTTCGCATTATTAGCACGACGCTCTAACCAACTGAGCTAACCGGCCATGCGCCTCTTCTCACAAGCCGATGCGCCATCCTACAAATGCAAGTCCTAAACGGTGACGGACTCGGGTTCCAGTATACCATTTGTTTGTGAGATCCCTTTGGCCTTCTGATCAGATGGGGAATTATCTCAAATGGTAGAGTGCTCGCTTAGCATGCGAGAGGTAGCGGGATGGATGCCCGCATTCTCCATTAGCTTTTTTTGAGGCATGTCTGAAAAACAGGTCTCCTGCCGAATTGACTGCACAGCATGGACATCAGTCGGCGTATTCTCATGAACTATGAATAGCCACGCTTAATGTGTGTCAAAACATTGCTTCACAATAATGTTTGGGTATGGATTCAGACTTTCAGCCCCCTTCGGACTGAACGTCATCTAAAGTTTATTTTTGTGTCTTATGGTCCACGGGAATATTATCAGCAAAATAGCAATGAGAGGGGCCAGAGATCTCCAGGAGTACGGTGGCCGTTGAAGGTCTACATTGATTAGGGACGAGGGCTGTTACATTACAGTTAATTCAAACAAGGAGTAAAGGTAGTGCTGATTTCCAAACGGCTGAAGGGGGGATTGGGACTCTTAAAATCAGTGGCCAGTACGGGTATCTAACCCTCGACCTTCGCATTATTAGCACCACGCTCTAACCAACTGAGCTAACCGGCCATGCGCCTCTTCTCACAAGCCGATGCGCCATCCTACAAATGCAAGTCCTAAACGGTGACGGACTCGGGTTCCAGTATACCATTTGTTTGTGAGATCCCTTTGGCCTTCTGATCAGATGGGGAATTATCTCAAATGGTAGAGTGCTCGCTTAGCATGCGAGAGGTAGCGGGATGGATGCCCGCATTCTCCATTAGCTTTTTTTGAGGCATGTCTGAAAAACAGGTCTCCTGCCGAATTGACTGCACAGCATGGACATCAGTCGGCGTATTCTCATGAACTATGAATAGCCACGCTTAATGTGTGTCAAAACATTGCTTCACAATAATGTTTGGGTATGGATTCAGACTTTCAGCCCCCTTCGGACTGAACGTCATCTAAAGTTTATTTGTGTGTCTCATGCTCCGCGGGAATATGATCAGCAAAATAGCAATGAGAGGGGCCAGAGATCTCCATGAGTACGGTGGCCGTTGAAGGTCTAGATTGATGAGGGAAGAGGGCTGTTACATTACAGTTACTTCAAACAAGGAGAAAAGGTAGTGCTGATTTCAAAACGGCTGAAGGGGGGCATGGGACCCTTAAAATTAGTGGCCAGTACGGGTATCGAACCCTCGACCTTCGCGTTATTAGCACGACGCTCTAACCAACTGAGCTAACCGGCCATGCGTTTCTTCTCACAAGCCGATGCGCCATCCTACAAATGCAAGTCCTAAACGATGACGGACTCGGGTTACAGTATACCATTTGTTCATGAGATCCCTTTAGCCTTCTGATCAGATGGGGAATTAGCTCAAATGGTAGAGTGCTCGCTTCGCATGCGAGAGGTAGTGGGATCGATGCCCGCATTCTCCATTAGCTTTTTTTGAGGCATGTCTGAAAAACAGGTCTCCTGCCGAATTGACTGCACAGCATGGACATCAGTCGGCGTATTCTCATGAACTATGAATAGCCACGCTTAATGTGTGTCAAAACATTGCTTCACAATAGTGCTTGGGTATGGATTCGGACTTTCTCTGAACGTCATCTAAAGTTTATTTTTGTGTCTTATGGTCCACGGGAATATTATCAGCAAAATAGCAATGAGAGGGGCCAGAGATCTCCAGGAGTACGGTGGCCGTTGAAGGTCTACATTGATTAGGGACGAGGGCTGTTACATTACAGTTAATTCAAACAAGGAGTAAAGGTAGTGCTGATTTCCAAACGGCTGAAGGGGGGATTGGGACTCTTAAAATCAGTGGCCAGTACGGGTATCTAACCCTCGACCTTCGCATTATTAGCACGACGCTCTAACCAACTGAGCTAACCGGCCATGCGCCTCTTCTCACAAGCCGATGCGCCATCCTACAAATGCAAGTCCTAAACGGTGACGGACTCGGGTTCCAGTATACCATTTGTTTGTGAGATCCCTTTGGCCTTCTGATCAGATGGGGAATTATCTCAAATGGTAGAGTGCTCGCTTAGCATGCGAGAGGTAGCGGGATGGATGCCCGCATTCTCCATTAGCTTTTTTTGAGGCATGTCTGAAAAACAGGTCTCCTGCCGAATTAACTGCACAGCATGGACATCAGTCGGCGTATTCTCATGAACTATGAATAGCCACGCTTAATGTGTGTCAAAACATTGCTTCACAATAATGTTTGGGTATGGATTCAGACTTTCAGACCCCTTCGGACTGAACGTCATCTAAAGTTTATTTGTGTGTCTCATGCTCCGCGGGAATATGATCAGCAAAATAGCAATGAGAGGGGCCAGAGATCTCCATGAGTACGGTAGCCGTTGAAGGTCGAGATTAATGAGGGACGAGGGCTGTTACATTACAGTTAATTCAAACAAGGAGTAAAGGTAGTGCTGATTTCCAAACGGCTGAAGTGGGGATTGGGACTCTTAAAATCAGTGGCCAGTACGGGTATCAAACACTCGACCTTCGCGTTATTAGCACGACTCTCTAACCAACTGAGCTAACCGGCCATGCGCTTCTTCTCACAAGCCGATGCGCCATCCTACAAATGCAAGTCCTAAACGATGACGGACTCGGGTTACAGTATACCATTTGTTTGTGAGATCCCTTTAGCCTTCTGATCAGATGGGGAATTAGCTCAAATGGTAGAGTGCTTGCTAAGCATGCGAGAGGTTGCGGGATGGATGCCCGCATTCTCCATTAGCTTTTTTGAGGCATGTCTGAAAAACAGGTCTCCTGCCGAATTGACTGCACAGCGTGGACATCAGTCGGCGTATTCTCATGAACTATGAATAGCCACGCTTAATGTGTGTCAAAACATTGCTTCACAATAATGTTTCGGTATGGATTCGGACTTTCAACCCCCTTCGGACTGAACGTCATCTAAAGTTTATTTGTGTGTCTCATGCTCCGCGGGAATATGATCAGCAAAATAGCAATGAGAGGGGCCAGAGATCTCCAGGAGTACGGTGGCCGTTGAAGGTCTAGATTGATGAGGGAAGAGGGCTGTTACATTACAGTTACTTCAAACAAGGAGAAAAGGTAGTGCTGATTTCAAAACGGCTGAAGGGGGGCATGGGACCCTTAAAATTAGTGGCCAGTACGGGTATCGAACCCACGACCTTCGCGTTATTAGCACAACGCTCTAACCAACTGAGCTAACCGGCCATGCGCCTCTTCTCACAAGCCGATGCGCCATCCTACAAATGCAAGTCCTAAACGGTGACGGACTCGGGTTCCAGTATACCATTTGTTTGTGAGATCCCTTTGGCCTTCTGATCAGATGGGGAATTATCTCAAATGGTAGAGTGCTCGCTTAGCATGCGAGAGGTAGCGGGATGGATGCCCGCATTCTCCATTAGCTTTTTTTGAGGCATGTCTGAAAAACAGGTCTCCTGCCGAATTAACTGCACAGCATGGACATCAGTCGGCGTATTCTCATGAACTATGAATAGCCACGCTTAATGTGTGTCAAAACATTGCTTCACAATAATGTTTGGGTATGGATTCAGACTTTCAGACCCCTTCGGACTGAACGTCATCTAAAGTTTATTTGTGTGTCTCATGCTCCGCGGGAATATGATCAGCAAAATAGCAATGAGAGGGGCCAGAGATCTCCATGAGTACGGTAGCCGTTGAAGGTCGAGATTAATGAGGGACGAGGGCTGTTACATTACAGTTAATTCAAACAAGGAGTAAAGGTAGTGCTGATTTCCAAACGGCTGAAGTGGGGATTGGGACTCTTAAAATCAGTGGCCAGTACGGGTATCAAACACTCGACCTTCGCGTTATTAGCACGACTCTCTAACCAACTGAGCTGACCGGCCATGCGCTTCTTCTCACAAGCCGATGCGCCATCCTACAAATGCAAGTCCTAAACGATGACGGACTCGGGTTACAGTATACCATTTGTTTGTGAGATCCCTTTAGCCTTCTGATCAGATGGGGAATTAGCTCAAATGGTAGAGTGCTTGCTAAGCATGCGAGAGGTTGCGGGATGGATGCCCGCATTCTCCATTAGCTTTTTTTGAGGCATGTCTGAAAAACAGGTCTCCTGCCGAATTGACTGCACAGCGTGGACATCAGTCGGCGTATTCTCATGAACTATGAATAGCCACGCTTAATGTGTGTCAAAACATTGCTTCACAATAATGTTTCGGTATGGATTCGGACTTTCAACCCCCTTCGGACTGAACGTCATCTAAAGTTTATTTGTGTGTCTCATGCTCCGCGGGAATATGATCAGCAAAATAGCAATGAGAGGGGCCAGAGATCTCCAGGAGTACGGTGGCCGTTGAAGGTCTAGATTGATGAGGGAAGAGGGCTGTTACATTACAGTTACTTCAAACAAGGAGAAAAGGTAGTGCTGATTTCAAAACGGCTGAAGGGGGGCATGGGACCCTTAAAATTAGTGGCCAGTACGGGTATCGAACCCACGACCTTCGCATTATTAGCACAACGCTCTAACCAACTGAGCTAACCGGCCATGCTTTTCTTCTCACAAGCCGATGCGCCATCCTACAAATGCAAGTCCTAAACGATGACGGACTCGGGTTACAGTATACCATTTGTTCGTGAGATCCATTTAGCCTTCTGATCAGATGGGGAATTAGCTCAAATGGTAGAGTGCTCGCTTCGCATGCGAGAGGTAGTGGGATCGATGCCCGCATTCTCCATTAGCTTTTTTTGAGGCATGTCTGAAAAACAGGTCTCCTGCCGAATTGACTGCACAGCATGGACATCAGTCGGCGTATTCTCATGAACTATGAATAGCCACGCTTAATGTGTGTCAAAACATTGCTTCACAATAGTGCTTGGGTATGGATTCGGACTTTCAGCCCCCTTCGGACTGAACGTCATCTAAAGTTTATTTGTGTGTCTCATGCTCCGCGGGAATATGATCAGCAAAATAGCAATGAGAGGGGCCAGAGATCTCCAGGAGTACGGTGGCCGTTGAAGGTCTAGATTGATGAGGGAAGAGGGCTGTTACATTACAGTTACTTCAAACAAGGAGAAAAAGTGGTGCTTTTTGTGTATGTCTGGAAATATCATCATTTGTGCTGTTTGGTTATTTTACTCTTTGTTCAAACCATACCATTTGTGTTGAAAGTATTTCTTCGGGGTTCATGAAAATATATATTGTTTACATTTGGACAAATCACAGACTTCCTTCCCTTTTTTCTTCTCTTTTTTTTTTGCTATACGTCCTCTTCGAGTAGATGACGGGTGATTGTAAAAGAAAGATGAAAATAAAAACCATTGCTACAATATTCATTCTAATCATTGGATTCTTTACATTTCTAATAATGTTGCCAAAACACCCAAGATCACCTTTATATCCAAACAAAACAAAAAGATGTCACCCATAGTCAAGCATAAGATTGACTTTGCCAGAGTGGTCACACACCATATATTTTTGTTCTTCACACAAAACAAAAAGCACTACACAAATACAGTGGATAGGGATGCAACATGTAGTGAGTTTTCGATGACTTCCGTTCTACACATTGAAAGAACATACTTGATTTTTCGACAACAATTAGTTCCCATACCGGGAGTCGAACCCTGACCGCCTGGGTGAAAACCAGGAATCCTAACCGCTAGACCATATGGGAAGACACCGTAGGTTCTAGAGCCTAAGATCTGAGTGCCATTTTAAAGGCGCTGCGTATTCTAGGCCATATGGCATGGGAGAAACAAATGTATTCATGAAATATTTCATCAATGGTTCTTTTGTCACGCTTCATTCATTGCATTGCCTTGTATTGAGAAGCACAACTCTGCTCTTTTTCGGACGGAGAGAGCGCGGCCGGCTGTCAGAGCCTCACGAAATCGGTGGAAGAGGGCGTGACTCCTCTGTGTTTTAGTTGGGGGGTTTTGTACTGCTGAAACTAAACAGCATCGAGCCAGCCAGGAGTCGAACCTAGAATCTTCTGATCCGTAGTCAGACGCGTTATCCAAGGCGCCACTGGCCCACTCTCCCTCTACTAGCAGGGCATGATGAGATCCTCAGAGTAGGGGGATAAATAGTCTGGAATTCAGCCTCTGGTGTGTGTGTGTAAACCGAATGGCATAGGAAATCACTCCAGATCATTGGAATAGAAGTACCACTTTGGTTTTAGCTTGCTTCAAAAGGATAGAGCCTTCATTCTGAAGCTGCCGTGACCCGGATTCGAACCGGGGTTGCTGCGGCCACAACGCAGAGTACTAACCACTATACGATCACGGCATGTTACCACTGATATCCCACGCCGGACGGTGTGTGTCCTGTGCTCCACTCGATCAAACCATTTTGGCAAGAAGCAGTTGAAATGATCCCTATTGGATTACAATTGTGCACTTGCATCGTGGTTGGAATAATAGAGATTGGATTATTTCCTTTGCATCGCTGTGAGTTTTGGATTCCACTCACCGGATCAGAGCCGAAAGTTTATGAACGCGGACGCGCGTCTCCTCTTCCCCTGGTGAGATCGATTTTTGTTTGCAAACATTTTGCCACGATCTTCCTTTTCCGGCCGTCTTTTCTTTTACAATGAACTATGATTTAAAAGATAGGCTATTTGTGAGGAATTTAGCTAAACGAACTAAATATGAACTAAAACATACACTCCAAAAGAGACATAAGGTTCTTGGACATTGAAAGAGTTTAAGAGTTTATTGTTTGGGTTGTGTATGTCTGGAAATATGATCATTTGTGCTTTTTGGTTGTTTTACTCTTTGTTCAAACCATACCATTTGTGTTGAAAGTATTTCTTCGGGGTTCATGAAAATATATATTGTTTACATTTGGACAAATCACAGACTTCCTTCCCTTTTTTCTTCTCTTTTTTTTTTGCTATACGTCCTCTTCGAGTAGATGACGGGTGATTGTAAAAGAAAGATGAAAATAAAAACGATTGCTACAATATTCATTCTAATCATTGGATTCTTTACATTTCTAATAATGTTGCCAAAACACCCAAGATCACCTTTCTATCCAAACAAAACAAAAAGATGTCACCCATAGTCAAGCATAAGATTGACTTTGCCAGAGTGGTCACACACCATATATTTTTGTTCTTCACACAAAACAAAAAGCACTACACAAATACAGTGGATAGGGATGCAACATGTAGTGAGTTTTCGATGACTTCCGTTCTACACATTGAAAGAACATACTTGATTTTTCGACAACAATTAATTCCCATACCGGGAGTCGAACCCGGGCCGTCCGGGTGAAAACCAGGAATCCTAACCGCTAGACCATATGGGAAGACACCGTAGGTTCTAGAGCCTAAGATCTGAGTGCCATTTTAAAGGCGCTGCGTATTCTAGGCCATATGGCATGGGAGAAACAAATGTATTCATGAAATATTTGATCAATGGCTCTTTTGTCACGCTTCAGTCATTGCATTGCCTTGTATTGAGAAGCACAACTCTGCTCTTTTTCGGACGGAGAGAGCGCGGCCGGCTGTCAGAGCCTCACGAAATCGGTGGAAGAGGGCGTGACTCCTCTGTGTTTTAGTTGGGGGGTTTTGTACTGCTGAAACTAAACAACACCGAGCCAGCCAGCAGTCGCACCTAGAATCTTCTGATCCGTAGTCAGACGCGTTATCCATTGCGCCACTGGCCCACTCTCCCTCTACTAGCAGGGCATGATGAGATCCTCAGAGTAGGGGGATAAATAGTCTGGAATTCAGCCTCTGGTGTGTGTGTGTGTGTGTGTGTAAACCGAATGGCATAGGAAATCACTCCAGATCATTGGAATAGAAGTACCACTTTGGTTTTAGCTTGCTTCAAAAGGATAGAGCCTTCATTCTGAAGCTGCCGTGAACCGGATTCGAACCGGGGTTGCTGCGGCCACAACGCAGAGTACTAACCACAATACGATCACGGCATGTTACCACTGGTATCCCACGTCGGACGGTGTATGTCCTGTGCTCCACTCGATCAAACCATTTTGGCAAGAAGCAGTTGAAATGATCCGTATTGGATTACAATTGTGCACTTGCATCGTGGTTGGAATAATAGAGATTGGATTATTTCCTTTGCATCGCTGTGAGTTTTGGATTCCACTCACCGGATCAGAGCCGAAAGTTTATGAACGCGGACGCGCGTCTCCTCTTCCCCTGGTGAGATCGATTTTTGTTTGCAAACATTTTGCCACGATCTTCCTTTCCCGGCCGTCTTTTCTTTTACAATGAACTATGATTTAAAAGATAGGCTATTTGTGAGGAATTTAGCTAAACGAACTAAATATGAACTAAAACATACACTCCAAAAGAGACATAAGGTTCTTGGACATTGAAAGAGTTTAAGAGTTTATTGTTTGGGTTGTGTATGTCTGGAAATATCATCATTTGTGCTGTTTGGTTATTTTACTCTTTGTTCAAACCATACCATTTGTGTTGAAAGTATTTCTTCGGGGTTCATGAAAATATATATTGTTTACATTTG